>NC_047085.1:178199729-178217229 GCF_902459505.1 Geotrypetes seraphini | reverse complement strand
TTGCTTTAGGATAAAGTAGTATTGTAGCTGTGTTGATAAATGTTTAGAAATAGAAAATGGAAATATGGTGATCATTTTATTTGATTAATTTTAATACATTTTTGACTAACTTTCAGAGACCAAATTATCCTTCCTCAGATCAGGACCTAAGCAAAGAAGGATTGACCTCTAAAAAATAATTAAAAAATTTTATTAGTCCAATAAAATTGTATTATCTTATTTTCCATTTTTTGTTTTATTTTTATTTGTTAATTTGTAAAGTGATTTATTTCTCTTTTTTTCAAATTTACATCTGCTATCTTTATATTTTGTTCAGTATTGGGGGATATGCACCACTGTTTTTTCACCCCCTAAACTGTACAGTTCCTTCAGTTTGTAGCACAAGCCAGCATGTGGAAAGAAGCCCGGGAGCACTTAGCGGGGGGGGGGGGGCAGCGCAAGGTGGGGGGCTCCGGGGGGGGGGGGGGACTGAAGCAGGATGGGACTAAAGGGCCAGGCAGGAATAGGCGTAGGGGAGGTGCAGCGGGAAACTTTAAAATGGATTCTCCTGGCGCAGCCATTCCTTTTGCGGCATGCAGGGGAGAGCAAACTCCCTCCCACCCATACCCAAACTTGAGGAAGGAAGGTAGTCGCAGATGGCAAGGATAGTGCTTAAGAAAAGGGGGGGAACCCAACACAAGCGGGGAGGGGGAATAGTTGGGAGGGGGATAGGATTGGCCGCTCTAAAGTGAGGGCTCCTACCCCCTCATGAATGAGAGACCCCTCTTGGACGGAGGGGCAAGCAGAGGATGGACCATCGTTACCCCCTATCACTTGGACGGCAATCAGGGGGGACAGCCAACGGGGTCCGGGAAGCTTGAACGGTGGCTCGGGCCAAGTGGGAGTAGAGCATTCGCTTGAACGGCGATGCCTTCTTTTATGCAGTGTTGATGGACCCCCAGTTTGGGCCCCGCTTGGTAGGGTGATAGACCCCCTCCCCCTAGGGTGAGGCTAGTAGAAGTTAGGATGATTTGAAGTTCGGTATGTTTACAAGTTATGGTTATTCCAATGTTATCATATTAATCATGTTAATTATGGACATAAATGTGATTATGGTTAATGTTATTGTGTTATAACCATGCTGCGGCCATAAATAAATAAACTCCTTAGCGGAAAACTAACCCTGGTGTCTGCCTCTGTTTTGGGGGGGGGGAAGGTAGACAGGAGCCCCCCGGTGAGGCCTTCCCAATCTTATGCTCTGCCCTGCTCCGATGGTCACAGAATTCCTATGATTGTCAGAACAGCACCGAACATTCAGCCCGCCAGCACTAAAAACTTCTTCCGTGCTTTTGTAAAAAGGGGGTGGGGGGTTAGTTTGTGATTACTTATTCCATACTGGGTAAGGGTGGTTCTGTGTCCTGTGTAAATGAAAGACATTGACCAGCCTTGTTTGGAGAAATGCATCAGGCATGGTTCCTGATTTGAATCTCCTTATTGTTTGCCGATCTTCTTTTGTTCCACGTTGAATTCTTTGATGCACCACTTGCCTTGTTGTTTTGTTACAAATTAACATACATGGAGTGGAACATACCAGAGGAGTTACAGATTTGGTTATTTATACATACACATGGTTTAAAGTTGGACGACATAGAGTGAGAAGTTGCAAACTTGATTATTAATATAGACTTATGTTTCGGATAGTATTATTGCTTTACAATGCATTTGAACACTTTTATATATGTATGGAAAGGGTTCAGAGTTAAGGTCCTGGGCAATAGGTGGGAAGGGAAAGAAGGGAAGGAAGGGAGGATTTGTTCAGAGATGTTTGGGGCTTGCATAGAACTAAAACTATACTGGCACTGGTATGGTAATCTTTGTTGTTTGTTTTGAATCTTTTTTTTTTCAGTTCAAAACCATTTATTGACTTTTACATAATACAAAAACACAAAGAAAGCATAGCAACCAGAGTAATTACAAGTATAATAAAAGAAATACAAGTGGAAATAAAGAAATAAATAAGAAAACAGGTAAATAAATGGGGGCAGGATGTGGGCAGGGCAGGGCTAAGGGGCCCAGTGTACTTGTGTGTCCAGGGGCCCTCGAAGAATTAATCCTGCCCTGGGCAGCACTTAGGGCCTGAATGTTTCAGAGGCTTTCTCAAACATGCTAATTCAGTGGTTCATAATCCACCTATTTGTCCAGGTTAATTAGCTGTAGCAGAAAAAACAACTGGGTAGGTGGGTGGGGTTGGGGGAACAAACAAGCCTTCAACTACTGCTAAAAGCAAAAGGGCTGCCTGTTCTCCTCATTCCTAGCATTGTCTTCCAGTCAGCAAGAGGAGTCAGGAGTCAATATTGTAAGCTACTGCAGGCAGCAGATAAATGTGTGCATGTTAGCAAGCAATCCATGGAGAAACAGGTTGAACACAGGAGTCAGCTTGCACATTAGACATCAACCTACTACATATTGAAATAAATAAGTAGGCTGTGCTATTCTGTGCCAATTCAAAGAGGTTTTTAAGGAAGCATAAAGTGAGAAAATTACCGCCAGGCCTGAGGCAGCGTAGAAAGTTTAGCTCACTCTCACATTGAGACAGAAAAGGTAATAATCTCCACCCCAGCCCCTAGATTCATGATCCCCCCCCCCCCATTGATCCTGATCCTCCCCGATTCTACAAAAAATATACCTGTTGTCTAGCAGCACCCTTATCTCCAGTCCCCCAAACCAATAGCCCTATTTGTGTAATGACCCCTTCCCCTCTCCCTCTGACACTATCCCCTACTCTTAACATTGAAAAAAAAATCCCTGGTGTGTAATGCCCCCCCCCCCCCCCCCCCCCACCATGTTGACTTCTCTCCCATCTCCCCAGATCTTGCCTTGAAGAGGCAGGGCAATGCCCACCTACTCTTGCTTTTGTGTTGCCATCTTAGACAATGGCAGTGCCTGATTGAATGGAGTGCATCCTGGTATGCACCGAGTTGTCAGTCTGCCAAATAAGGGAATTTTCTCCTATTCAGTAGTTCCACCCTGACTACCAAATTAGGGGGGAAATTCCCTTATTTTCTAGAATGACCCAGTTTAGTGTTTCCCAGAATGAACTAAGTGGGGTCAAGGGCCACCATTCCCCAAAAAGGCCGCACAGAGACAGAAGTGGGTAAAATTCCTGCCCACAACAAAACTGCAGACTCAGTCCATTTGAGCCAATAACTGTTCACACAGAGGTACATTTCACAATAAGCTGTGGATAACTGCCACTTTTAACACAGCATTACTTTCCATGTACTTCTACTGTATTACTGATATATTTCTTTGGTTTAGCTATAGAAACTACATAGTCAATGTATGGGCACTCAGCTATACTGTTTACCCCACAGTATCAGACCCACATGAGCAGTATTTCTTACTGTAGCTTCCTTCTCTGTCATTTTTTCTCTGCTTATAAAAACACTCATGGCTCAATCTGTGGGAATATTATCATGTGTTTATTGGTTTAAGGGTCCACTTGCCCTTGTACACAATTCTAAATGATCTCTCCTTAGCTGACATGCTAGGGGACACCTACTATAGGCTCTCTTTTACTAAGCCACGATAGAGGTTTTTACCTTGGCCCAGGTGCTAAATGTTCCGATGCTGCTCTAACCTTCATAGGAATTCTATGAGCGTTGGAGTTGTGTTGGAACATTTAGTTTTCCGGGCGCAGTAAAAACCTCTGAATATGTATACCCTAGAGGAAAGGAGGGACAGGGAGAGATATGATTCAGACGTTCAAATACTTGAAGGATATTAACGTAGAACAAAATATTTTCCAGAGAAAGGAAAATGGTAAAAAACCATTAAAAACACAATACTAAAAAAAAGCAAGAAAGAATTTCTATGGAGATAAAATCACCAGGTAAAAAAATCAAAATAGTACTCTGTTCTACATCTGGCGAAACTTAACCTCAAAAAACGACTCCACCTCTCCCCTCTCCCCTCCTTCCGCAAACGACTTAGCCAAATTTTTCAATGAAAAGATTTCCACCATAAGGAGCTCTTTCCCCTCAGCAGTCTCTTACAATTTTCTTCCTCCCAATGACTCAAACCCTATCCCAGCGGATAGATCCTGGATGACATTTGAACCCATATCTGAACCCCAGATCTCTAAACTTTGCCTCAGACTGAAATCCTGCAAATGCATCTTAGATCCTTTCCTATCCCACCTTTATGAAAACATTCCTGCACAGGCCATCTCCTCCCTTACGAGACTCATTAACTCTGCTCTACTATCAGGCTTGTTCTCCACAAAAATGGGCCACATTGCCTTGTCACCTATTCTGAAAAAAGCCGATCTCGTCCCCTCCCTACCATCAAACTACTGTCCCATAGCAAATATCCCTCTACTTACCAAACTTCTAGAAACCATAGTTGCTACCCAGCTCTCCTCCTATCTCGAGAGATTCTCCATTCTTCACCCCTACCAACATGGCTTCAGACCCTGCTTTAGCACTGAATCCCTCCTAGTTTCCCTAATTTCAAAGGTACAACAACTACACTCACGTAACAAATTCGCTGTCCTACTACAATTCGATCTTTCCGCTGCTTTTGATGTCGTCCATCACAACATACTACTTTACCAACTTTCCGAGATTGGAATCGACTCCACCGTCCTAATGTGGTTCTCAAACTTCTTACGCTCCCGTTCCTACACCGTCAACACAAATGGCACCATGTCCACTCCTTGGACTCCATCTTGCGGTGTCCCTCAAGGATCACCCCTTTCCCCTATTCTCTTTAACATCTACATGTCCTCCCTGAAACTCTTTCAACTATCCCCCCTGGAAACAATCTACACTTATGCAGATGACATCCTTGTCCTCCTTGAGACTGACCAGAACCTCACCAACCTCCACGAAAACATTACAGCTTGCATAATGAGACTCCGTGCCTGGTCCCTCTTGGTACATATGAAACTAAACGAATCTAAAACAAAACTACTCTGGCTCGGCCCAAAATTCGAACACCTGCCCACACTTTTCACCCTACCCACAGGCGATACACTACAGCTCGAGTTCTCATGCAAGGTCCTAGGTATCACTATCGATTCCTCTCTCTCCCTCAATGACCACCTCAACTCCTTGGCAAAATCATGCTTTTTCAGCCTTCACATGCTGAGGAAAGCTAGATCCTACTTCAGCCAACAACACTTTGCCATCCTTGTCCAATCCATCATCCTCTCCAAACTAGATTACTGCAATGCCATCTACTTAAATCTATAAAAAAAAAGTATTCTGACTCCAGCTAATCCAGAATACTGCAGCCAAACTGATCTTCTCAAAACGCAAGTCTGACCATGCCTCCCCACTCCTTGCCAAACTTCATTGGCTCCCAATAATCTCCAGAATCCATTTCAAATGTTCCTGCCTGGCTTTCAAGATCATTCACGGAATCCTGCCTCCTCTTATCACCACTAGTGATGTACATTGGGAAGAATAACCCGAATCACAATTATCAGATGCTAGGGTCCACCTTGGGGTTTAGCGCCCAAGAAAAGGATCTGGATGTCATTGTAGACAATATGATGAAACCTTCCACCCAATATGTGGCGGCGGTGGCCAAAAAAGCAAACAGGATGCTAGGAATTATTTTAAAAGGGATAGTTAAAAAGACTAAGAATTTTATAATGCCCCTGTATCGCATTGTGTTCAATTCTGATCTCCTTATCTCAAGAAAGATAATGTAGCACTAGAAAAGGTTCAAAGAAGAGCGACCAAGATAATAAAGGGGATGGAATTCCTCTTGTATGAGGAAAGACTAAAAAGGTTATGCCTTCTCAGCTTGGAAAAGAGACAGCTGAGCGGAGATATGATTGAAATCTACAAAATTCTGAGTGGAGTAGAAGGGGTATAAGTGGATCGACTTTTCGCTCCATCAAAAAGTACAAAGACTAGGGGACACTCGATAAAGTTACAGGGAAATACTTTTAAAACCAACAGGAGGAAATATTTTTTCATTGAGATAATAGTTAAGCTCTGGAACGTATTGCCAGAGGTTATGGTAAGAGCAGATAGCGTAGCTGGTTTTAAGAAAGGTTTGGACAATTTCCTGGAGGAAAAGTCCATAGTCTGTTATTGAGAAAGACATGGGGAAGCCACTGCTTGTCCTGGATTGGTAGCATGTAATATTGCTACTCGGGTTTTGGCTAGGTATTAGTGACCTGGATTGGCCACTGTCAGAATGGGCTACTGAGCTTGATGGACCATTGGTCTGACCCAGTAAGGCTATTCTTATGTTTTTATGACATTTTGGAATCTGTGCCCAGGTCATATTGCCTACTTACTATGTTGGCATTTCCATGCCCCCTTTGTGGTGCAACATTTAAAATTTAGGCATAGTTCCCATGCCTACATGTATGCATTAAGTCAATTAATGCTGCTAATTGCTTTTTAAGAAGCTAATTATCTGCATCAATTGTCTTGTTATTCAGTTAAGTACATGCACAAATCAGGCATGCTTCCAAATTTGCACACTTATAAAATTTAGGGGAAAATGGAAATAAACATCTGTGAATGGAATGAACCTAAGTTCAGCACTGCCTAAGCTTTCAAATATAGGCCCCCTTTTATCTAGCCACATTAGGGGTTTTTTATTGCTGGCCACTATGGTAAAAACTCTGACGCTCATTGAATTCCTATGAGCATTGGAGTTTTTACCGCAGCGGCCAGTGATAAAAAACTGTAACGCGGCTTGATAAAAGGGGGCCATAGCCATTGGTCTTAAAAAGACTTTTAAATACCAGAAAATTATTAAATATGCTTTCAATTTTTATATGTACAGTATCATAATTTTGAGTGAAAATATTAAAGAGAAAAAAGACTTAACTTTCATGTGTCAAACTCATAGCTAAACAATGATGTCTGCTCTGTTCCTGTTTCAAAGAAAAGAATCATTTAACCAGCAGTCAGCAGATCACAGAGGAATTCATTATCAGAAAAATGTTGTCTCTGGTTAAACGACAGGAGTTTCCTGATTCTGTTCAATTGAACAATAAAGAACATTCTGAAATTCCTGCATCTCTAGACATGTCTTTTCCCACAGCTTTAGAGGACTAATGTGACTATTGTTTTTCCCTGCTTTTATGTCTGTCTTGTGTTTTCCATAGGTGTCAAAAGTATAGGGGCCAAGTTATATATGGAGAATCTTGAAGTCCAGGCTCAAGAGTCTTTTTTAAATCATTATTGCGTCCTTGACTAAAAACAGAGACTTTGTCTATCAACTAGATTGGCCTTGCTGCTTAAGAGGCCTAGAAGAGTAGGCCTTCACTGAATACCATTACAGAATTACTGTATATTCCCTACAAAATTGTTATAACAATGAATTTAACACCTTTCAGAGGTAACCTGAAATGCTTCCTATTTAAAGATGCTTTTAATTTATAACGCCCATTAATTAGGTTCCCTAACTGTCAGATACATTATACCACTTCCAATCATTCTTTGCGTCCTCAACCTTGTTGTTTTTGCCTTTTATGTTTTACTATCCTATTACATTTGTATTTCTCCCCTTTTTTTCCCTTTTGGTTTTAGTCTGTCTGTATGTGTTTTGTATTTAATAGTTCTGTATGTCTTAAAGCTCTGTCCCCATTTTAATTTCTGTATATCGCTTAGAAATTTGATAAGTGATTTAATCAAATTTTAAATAAAACTTGAAACTCGATGATGCTCGCACCAAAAGGGTGATTTACTGTGAGAAAATAAAGTTGTGTGAGAAAATTATTGTTCTTGACAAGATTATTTTTTTAAAAGTAGTAATAGTAGCATGTGTAAAAAAAAATAATAATGTATGAACAAATATATCCCAGGTCTGCTTTTACTTCCATGCAAAGATAGATTAATCAATTTTTTACTTAGTTGCTGTGCTTACCTATTCCCCCATTTTAATAACATAGTAACATAGTAACATAGTATATGACAGCAGATAAAGACCCGAATGGTCCATCCAGTCTGCCCAACCTGATTCAATTTAAATTTTTTTCTTAACTATTTCTGGGCAAGAATCCAAACCTCTACCCGGAACTGTGCTTGGGTTTCGAATGCCGAAATCTCTGTTAAAACCTACTCCAGCCCATCTACACTCTCCCAGCCACTGAAGCCCTCCCCAGCCCATCCCCTACCAAACGGCCATATACAGACATAGACCATGCAAGTCTGCCCAGTACTGGCCTTAGTTCAATATTTAATATTATTTTCTGATTCTAGATCCTCTGTGTTCATCCCACGCTTCTTTGAACTCAATCACAGTTTTACTCTCCATCACCTCTCTCGGGAGCGCATTCCAGGCATCCACCATCCTCTCTGTAAAGTAGAATTTCCTCATTGCCTTTGAATCTACTACCCCTCAACCTCAAATTATGTCTAATCTAATCTAATCTAAACCTTAAGTTTATATACCGCATCATCTCCATGAGAATGGAGCTCGACACGGTTTACAAGTACTTAAAATAGTGGGTAGAGAAGAAGAAAAAGGATTACATGAATTTATGTGTAGAAGGGGGGAGAGAAAGGGGGGAAGGATGAAAACCTGGCTTTTCATTTGCTGAAAAGCCAGGTTTTCAGTTGTTTGCGGAATAACTGAAGGGAGCTCAGGTTCCGCAGCGGGGTGGTGAGGTCGTTCCAAAGACCTGATTTTGAAGAGAAGGGATTTTCCCAGTTTGCCTGAATAGTGGATGCCGCGTGGAGAGGGGAAGGCTAATTTAAACCTTTGGGCAGTTCTGGAGGAGTCGGGACTGGAGGAGTTGAAAGACAGTGGGGAGTTGAAAGACAGTCAGACCTTAGACTTAGTAGGGATGGGCGGACCCGCTATTCCTAAGGCCTGATTGGTCCAGGCTTCTAGAGCCTGGGCCAATCAGGCCTTAGGCTTCGGCGGGATGGGCCGGGAAGGGGCGGGCCCGCCTCATTTCGACGAGGCGTGCCTGCTTGCTCGACGTGCAAGACCCATCTGTAAGAACAGGTTTGGTGGAGTGGGGGTTGTTAGCGCCGGGGGGGTGCATCTTCGGGCAGGAGGGATTGGGCACCCTCCTGCCAGCGACCGATATTGTCAGGGGGGGGCGATCGGTAGTGTCGGGGGGGGCGGTCAGTAGTGTCGGGGAGGGGGGTGCGTCTTCGGGCAGGAGGGTTTGGGCACCCTCCTGCCAGTGATCGGTCAGGGGGCCATGGCCCACTATACTTATAGCGGCAGAGAGATCCCTTGCCGTGATAAGTGTAGCGGGCCGTGTCTAATCTAACCTGATTCTCTAACCCGCGTCTGTAACATGGACGCCGGTTACAGAATCAGGGTTTAGTTTAGGCCGATTCTGAATAGGACGCCTCTCCCAGGCGTCCTATACAGAATCAGGGCCTAGGTGTCTTGCGGGCCTCGCCTTCAATATAGGCGGCCTGCCTGGGGAGCATTTTTTTAAAAAAAACGTGCATCCCGATTGGCTGATTAGACAGCTGTAGGACGCCTACAGCTGCCTAAAATCGGGACGCACTTTTAGAGAATCAGGGCCTATCCGTGGCAGACCAACCAATTCACGATGGAACAATATTCAAATGGGGGTGATTGGAGGAACGCCTTCCCCCCCCCACTGACCACATGGATCGTTACTGAGTGATCTCGACGCATGAGCAGATCATAATAATAATAATAATAATTTTATTTCTTATATACTGCTGTACCGTGAAGTTCTAAGCGGTTTATAGTAGAAACAGAAGAAATGCAATAAGTAAGATTAATTAAGATGAAGAGAGAGTACTTAGAGTTCCCTGACTGTCCCAAAGGCTCACATTCTTGCTAAAGTACTTGAGAAAAATAAATTAGTTAGGTTATAAACATAGAGTAGAAGAAGGTAGGAAAACAGTTCATAGGAAAATTAATTTTGAATACATTATACATTATATATTGTTCAAGGCGGAATACAAATTATAGGAGATTTGGACATTACCAAAAGAATTGCGTAATAAAGATTATCTAGATAAATTACATAACAGTGATTCATGTACATTACATGGTGTGGTAGAGGATTCAATTATGAAAATTACATATCAGGGAATCAAGTGATAAGAGAATATAGTGGAGAATATCAGTATATACGGTTTACAGGTTGGAAGTTACCTAATAATGTCATAAGAAGTTTATTGGATAGTGTGGAAAATGTTTATATAGGAATCAGAGTATGTATGATAGGAAAGGTTCTAAGAATTGATTAATGTGTTATTCTATAGAGGGAGAGCTTGTGCATAAAGGGAGGATATTAGTTGGTAATGACGTGTTTTCTGAATAGAAATGTTTTGATTTCTTTTCGAAATACTTTGATGTCTGTTGTATTGATTATTATTTTGGTGATTGTGGGGTCAATTTTTGCTGCCTGTGTCGCTAGAAGATCATGTTGTTTGCCTTTAGATGGTCTGCGCATACTCTCCGCTGGAACAAAAGAAGAGTAGAGATAAGTCCCAGCACACTGTTTAACTTCAGAGGCTCAAACAATCGGGACACATTTAAGTGATAAAATTGCAACCCCTTTGGCCTCTGTAATGTTTTCAAGGCAGAAAGCCTTATGGAATGGCCTCTTCTTCACTGAGGGGACGGCGGAGGAGAAGTTTGTGGCTTGTGCCCAGCACGAAGTCAGGCTAAAAGACCGAAATGGAAGTCTATGCCACCCCGACTCTCCTGCTCTCTGCCACCCTTCCCCACAGTGCAGCCTTGCTTTAAACTCACAGGTTAAAACCATGGGCTCGCACTGTGGGCAAGGGAGGCAGAAAGCAGGAGAGTCGGGGTGGCAAAAGCAGGGCTCTTGAAGGGAAGTTTGAGCAGAGTGGCAGAGAGCTGTGAGCTTTTTTGATGGTTTGATGTGCTGTAGGGCTGGGATTTCAGGGCAAGGACAGTCAGAAAGGACGTGACTGGCTGGTCACAAGCAGTTGCTTCTTTTGTTGATCGGCCAACCCAGTCGGTGTCCCAGATATGTTTAGTGAATCCCTGCCTGCCTACTTTGCATGCTGTTTCCCCTCATTTGCATGCATGGATCGGATCGGAGAATGATCGGAAAAGAGGTTAGTGAATCGGGTTGGAGGAAAACCAGGTTGATATACGATCGCAAACACGATCGGTGTGTAGAAAGATTTATGGTGCACTAATCAGTTACATAAACACATACGTGCCTGTTAGTTTTCTAGGGAAGACCATAATATCTCATCCAGGTTCAGCTATCTTTGCCTACTTACACGACACCAGACCCAGGCTAATGAGAAATACTTTTATTATGAAAATAAAAAAATATAATTCATAAGCCAACAGCAATAACTTATTATTGTTCACAAAATATCTGAATACATATATGAAACTCTACATAATTATCACATAACACTTGTTAGATAAATGAGATAAACTAATTCTTATACTTTATAATTCCTTATAATAATAATTCCTGATTATCAGCAAACTAAATATATCGCTTATCACCACAGGTGCTTTACGAATCCTTATCCTAAAGACAATAGGATTCCCTCTCTCTAACCCAGCTGAAAAGACATATAATTCCTTATCCTCACCATCCAATTAGGCCGTAGCACAGAATCAAGTGAAATGGAAGACGTCTTCTCTCAGCTTAGCAGATATAAAAATTCTTCTGTTTAGGAACAGTCCGTAAGCAACTGGAGAAGCTGTAACTTAGGTTGGCAGCAAAGGTTTCCTTGTTGTGATGGAATCCAGAGGTATAAAAGTCCGGTTTCACTCTCTCAGGCAGAGAGTCACAAGAGGTAACTTTTCAGGTCTTAATTATTATAAGATGTGCAGAGAGTCCAATGTTAAGATGTAAGCTCCCTCACATCCCAACATAGAATAATTTATAATTAGGCACCTTCTGTTCAGTTCTCGTCAGATGACTTCTCTGGACCAATCCAGAAACAGAACTTAGATGAATAGCCTTTCTGTATAGTCTCGTACAGGCTGTGAGACAGAGGCGCCTTCATTAGATAAGAAGTATAAGAGCAATTCCTCCCCCAAGATTCACACGGGCTAAGCATGGAATTGTTTTTGTTGATCATTTGACATATAGGCAACCTTGTTAGAACCCAATATTCAAGTACAATATGAGTAGCATTGCAAAATATTAGCTTTCATACCAGTAATCTAAAAATCTTTTGTGCTTTGTTCATTGAAGAGCACTTTAAATAGGTTGTTAAATATTGTGAAATCATTTTTTTTTCTCATATTTCAAATTTGCAATCATTTCAAAATATCCATGATAATGAAATTACAGAAATGAAAAAAGAAATAAAAACTTCAAGAAATGCAATAATATTACAGACCACAAATTATAGGTAATAGGATCCAAGATATCTGAAATTAATACATAAGGAAATAAAAAAAAAAATCATTCTTGGAGGCTTGTCCACGTCATTATCTCAGCCCGAGTTTACCAGCAAGATTTTCTTCTTCCCCATAGGAATATCACACAGTCACTCTAATCTCCTTTTTAGCTTTCAGTAAATCAAGTAACTGTTTAGGGTCAAAGAAAGTAAAAGTTACACCCTCCAGCAAAATAAGACAAATTCAAGGAAATTTTAATACAAAATTGGCTCCCAGAGCAATCACTCTCGATCGATAGGTCAAGAATGATTGACACCTCTTTTGTACGTCTCTTGATAGATCAGGAAATATACATATGTTTGAACCCATAAACTGTTGATTCATATTGTGGAAATATAGAAGCAGAACATTATTGTGATTCTGCTCCAAGGCAAATGTTACAATTAGAGTTAGTCTCTGGGTAACTATTTTGAGAGATGATTCCAGAAAGTCAGTTAAGTTCACCACCGGATCTGATCTTCCCGCGGTCCTGACACCTCCTGTTCCTCTTCCAAAAACATATTGAGCTCTTACTATCGGTGGAAGTGCCTCATCTAGGATTATAAGGACTTCTTTCAAATACCGTCTCACAAAGTCAACCGCTAAAATCAGAGGAGACCTGGGAAAGTTTATAAATCTCAGATTGTTCCTTCTGAATTGATTTTCTAGATATTCAGTCTTTCAGTGGGTTAGAATCATATCTTTCACCAAAGCTTCTCCCAGATTCTGTACCTCCTCCACTTTTTGCTCCAAAGATGTTACTTTCTCGAATTGTTGAACTACGTCCTGGGACTGAGAGGCAACTTGTTTGGATATGTTTTTCATTTCATACCCCAATTTATTGACCCTTCTCACAAAAGAGGAATTTAAATCCTGTATGGCTTCCCATAGTACTTCTAAAGTTATAATGGCTGTTTTTTTACTCCTCACTCCTGCAAATCTCTTGGAAGGTTCTTCCCCCTCCTCCCCCCATATGCCTCACATGCCTTAGTTGGTTCCAAAGGCTGTGGAGTGGACTCCTTCATCAACACACCCGGCTGTGAGGAGGAAAACTCTTTTGGGGAGAGATTCCTGGACAGCAACAATGAAGCTAGAGTTCCTTCCCAGCTCCCTCGCTGACATTCTCCATCCAGCAGACTCCTTCCATATTGCAGGGGGGCCACTCTGATCTCGGGACTCAGTGAGTTCCTGTTACTGCTGGCGCAGCTTGTACATGTTCCTTGCACACACTGAACTTGCTCAGAAGAGACAACTGACACGGTTCCAGTTGGCATTCTAAATCCCTCCAAGGTGGTTTGTTTCTTCAGCAGCACTTGGCAAGCCACCAGGATTCAAGCTTTCACTATTCCCTTTCTCTTGCCCATTATTCCAGGGCAAGTAAACCGAGACCCTAACCACCATGGAGCTCCTAAGAAGCCAAACCTCTGCAGCCTCTCAGCTAGATGCCATCTTGGATCCTTAAAGAGATTTCAGGGTTTTGGGTGTTTTTTTCCGGGAAATCATTCTTTAATCTATGATAGTTCAGACACAAGTGGTCATGTCACCATTAAGAATAGATTCCGAGCAAAAATGGATTCTGACCAAAAATAGATAAATAAACAAAACCTGCCCAGGAGTAGGGAAGAGGGTGTTCTTATTTATTTACTTATTAGACTTCCTAAACCTCTTTATAAAGTGATTCATCCAAAGAAGTGTCCAGTAGTCATAGTTTAACATAAAGCTTGCAATTTTCTTAACAGCATATCAATAGTAGAATGTCTTATGAAATGGTAATAGAAAAAAAAAACAACAACCTACAAAGAAGGGATTTATCTTTATTGACCCAACATGAGCCGTGTTTCAGTGTACAATGCCTGCATCAGGCCAATGAGCAAAATACGATTACCAAACTTCGGGGATCAGTATCAGTCCTAAAGCCTGAGCACAGAGAGCAATCTCTTAGTTCGGAGACAACTAGCGGCGTCTAACACCACCAAAGGCATGGCTAATGCGGGAAGTAGAGCTAGGCACCAGTGGGCGCCTCTTGAGGCTTGATTCACATCAAAGGTAGACACCGGAAATGTAGGACTTGAAAACCCTGGCCTACATTTCAGGCACTTCTCTTTATAAGAGACATGATTCTCTAAATGGTATGTTCGCATGACTGACACGCAATTGGTGACCACTTTTAAGGTGGCCGCTGACAACAGCATCTTATAGAGAATCCAGCAGTATGTGTTTAGTTTAGGTCTGTTACTCAGCAGACCCAAGCTAAACATATAAGTCGCTTAGATAATGACTGAATATTACCATTATCTGGGTACTTTTCTGGCCTGCCCTCATTCTTCCCCAAACCTGGCTCATTTTTACAGATGATATTACATCATTCAGTCAGATTCTTGACTCGGTACTATAAGATTTTAAAATGTATGGATAGTTTTAGAGTAAACTACATAAATGGCAGTCAAATTTGGGTGCTGATAATAATTAGTGTTAAGCACTATTCCATAAACAACACTCAGAGCACTTAGCACCGTGGTGTGTGCACAGTTTTGGGCACAAAGATTTATATCAACCGAATCCTGGTGTAAATTATTGCACCTAAATTAAGTACAGATCCCCCTGACTCTCTAACACTGCACACAAATTCCAGGAATGGCCCTGATTAACTCTTGACCCTCCCCTAGCCATGCCCACTTTTCTGATCTGACGATGAATAAAATGGTGTGGTAGCTGTGTTAGTCCACTTTTAAAGGTAATGTATAGAAATAAAACAAATACCTCAGTTATGCCAGGGTTTTCTATGCCTAAAGTTAGGCACCAATATCAGAGCCTAATGGCATCTGATTCACAAAGAGTTGCATAACTCAAAAACACGCCCATGATCCACCTCTAACCACGCCCACTTTTAGTGTAGGCACATTGGGCTAAGTGACTACTTTTTTTATAGAATCGTATTTTTGAATTAGGCGCCTAACTTTCGATTAAATCCATTTAAGGCCAATTGTAAGGTACTGAATGCCAATTATCAGCACTGATTGATCTTATTGCTCAATTAAATGCTAATATCAATGACTAATTTTGGTCGACTTTATAGAATCAGGGCCTGTGGGACCAACATCACTGAGTGCACAAAGTGTGCAAAGAGGATTCACTCTTTCTGAAAAAGTGCACATTCTTTATCCAATATTGTCCATATACCCACATATTGTAATATGAACATGCACATACATACATCCTGTAAGGATAATCAAACCCCAAAATATGCTTGAGCAAACAAAAATGCTTTCAACTTTTTCTTAAAACTGCCAAAATCTTGACGCAACCCAAGACTCAACAGCAATTTGTTCAATTTGGCAGGAGCACATAACATTGTAGTACTTTCAGGAAGTATGCGGGAACAGGATTACACAAGGTTAAAAAATACCCAGCACCAACAATTTAAAACACACTCTATAAAATACTGGGAGTCAATGTAGAGCTTTCATTGAACTAGTTACAGAACCAAAGCAATTGAATTCACAAATCATGTGAACGGCCACATGCTTTTGGCAAGCATAAGTGCTGCGCCCAAAGTTAAACATGAGATCTTCGCTAAAATACTGTTCTGTAAAGCTTACATGCCCTTTGCAGAATAATAATTTAGTGCAGATCTTCCCGGCACCTAACTATAGCCGCCATTTACTGAATTCCATCCTAGGAATGTTTGTGGCAAGCATTACCAAACAGATTTGTCTGTGAAACACAGAGGTGGCTTAATTGAATAAACTTTGCTTATTTTTAAATACAAATATGAATAGTGGGCCGAAAATTCTGCACTATTTAGCTGGCAGGGAAAGCTCCCAGCTGGCTAAAGATCGATTAGTCGACTGTCCTCCAATATTCAGTGGGAGACTGCCAGCTTTCTCCCACTGAATATCTCTTCCAGCAGGTAGCCTGGTGATTGGCTATATGGTATGTATTCACAGTAAATTTACAAAAAATGAGGAATGGAGGAAAACTGACTATAACTCTGCAAAACAAAATAAGACACTCCAACCGAGCTTTTACTTATAGATGAAAGAAAAAACCAGGTAAGCATAAATCACAGAAAGAAACCAGGTGACCATAAATCAAAACCTCTACCACCATCCACATCATCAGCATAAAATACTTTTGTCTATACAGCAAGTAAGAAAGTTTGGGGGAAAAAAAAAAAAAAACACCCACTTCAAGCATCAGTAGCTAGGAGCAAAGAGAGAAAGGAAACCGCGCTGCTAGCGTTTCAGTAACCGTGGAAGTTCGATTTGCCCTGAACAAGTGGTTGAATTACTTTAAAAAATATCATCAGCATCTTCTTTCATATCAAGCAGCAGCATGGGGCAAAGATTTAGATAAATTGCTCATTTTTACTGAAATTTATGGGGAATTTAGAAAACATCTAAAAAGAATCAACTCCGATCACATAGGGAGGAGCAAAGGCAAATCGGCCGAAAGCCGTTGCCATATAAGGCAGGGGGGGGGCATCCAGGGGAGGGGGAGGGGGGTAGATAAGCGAGGAGTGGGAGGGAGGTCGCCCTTTTCGGCGAAGGCAAGAGCTGGAGACGGAAGCGGCATACCCACCTCCAGAGAGCTCCACCGCCAAACACATTTATTTCTGAAGTGCTTAGGTAGTTAATTTGTAAAAATTTTATATTATGTAATTACCAGATTTAGGATCTTTAATTTCCTTTTGCTTTTATTCGATTTCCAATCTATTTAAAATTGTGTAAACCGCATAGAACTTAACAGTTTTGCGGTATATAAATAAACTTATTATTATTATTTATTTATTTATTACACTTATAGCCCGCATATCAGACATCCATGCGGATAACAATGCACACATAATAAAAACAAAAACAAAACGTGGCATACCTCAACAAACAGAACATGGCAGTGTGTGGTGCAGCGGTTAGAGCTACAGCCTTGGCACCCTGTGGTTGTGGGTGCAAATCCCGTACTGCTCCTTGTGACCCTGGGTAAGTCACTTAATCCCCATTGCCTCAGGTACATTAAATAGAGTCGGAGCCCACCAGGACAGTTAGGGAATAATGCTTGAGTACCTCAAAAATTTGTAATCTGCGTAGAATTGTAGGATATGCAGAATATAAATAATTTTTTTTTTAAAGAAACCCAGCATACAGTAAACAACTTTAAACCT
>NC_047085.1:177937229-178194729 GCF_902459505.1 Geotrypetes seraphini | reverse complement strand
TGGAACATGGCAAACATGTGAAGAGAAGACCATGTTGCCGCTCTGAAAATCTCCTCAGGAGAGACAGATCTAGCTTTGGCCCACGAAGAATCCTTGACGGAAACAGGAGACTATTTCCCAGAAAGAATGTAAACTGACAAAATGACTCTATGGATTCATCTGGAAATCAGGACCTTGGAAGCTGGAGCACCCCGCTTAACTGAATAAGCCAGCAAAAACAAATGGTCAGAGAGACAAAACTCATTGGTGAGCTTCAGTTAGCGTAAAAGAATTCTGCATACATCCAGGTTCTTCAACAGGCAGTCTTATGTCTTGGAACCAGTCAGTTAAAAGGCAGGCAAATATACTTCCTGATTAATATGGAAAGTCAAAATTACCTTCGGCAGGAAGGAAGGAACCATCTGAAGGGAAACCCATGCCTCTGAAATTCGGAGGAAAGTGTCCCTGCAAGACAATGTCTGCAGTTCTGCCACACAACATGCCAAAGTAATGGCGACCAGATAAACAGTTTTGAGCATCCAGACCAAGAGGGAAGCATCTCAAAGGGGCTCAAAAGGAGCCTTGGTTAGGCTAGACAATACCAAGTTAAGGTCTCAGGAAGGAAAAGAGTACAAAACTGGTGGTCTGACATAAAGAGCTCCTTTCAAGAATCTAGCAACATCAGGATGAGACATCAAAGAGGATCAATGCTCCTGGGATCTAAAACAGGAGAGCCCAGCCACCTGGGCCCAAAGAGAAGCCATAGTGAGGTCTTTATGCAAACCAGCCTGGAGAAAAATGAGAATTATTGAGATCAGAGCTGAATAAGGGTCCACCTGGTCCTGGGCACACCAATATTGGAAGGTCTTCAATGCCTTAATGTAGTATGACACCATGAATGACTTCTTAGACTTCAGAATAGTATCAACAACCAGGGCAAAATATCCTTTAAGCTCTAAGGCTACACGCTCAAGATCCATTCCATAATTGCAAAGTGATCTGGATTCTATATTCAACGGGCAACAAATAGTAATGCATCAGTGCCAGAGAAACATAATAAAATTGTGATAATCCAAAATGAACTTGCAAAGATTTTAAAATTTTCTTTGATATCCCACTCAACATACTATTACAGTAATCATAGTATGATAGTACTTTGTATATTGTTAGTAGGGAAAGGCTCTTTCAAACACCTCACCACCTCAATGTTTGAACATGATCGTATCATCTCCAAAGAATAAACATAATCTCATTACCATTACATTACATTACAGATTTCTATTCCGCCATTACCTTTCAGTTCAAAGTGGATTACAAAAGAGTTATGGAAGAAGGTTAGATCAGAGGTCATTTCCAAGAGAGGGATAAGTAGGATCAGGGGTAAGGGAGGGGATGGTAAAGATTTGGGAAACACAGGAACAGGATAACCTGATAAAAGCATTATTTTTTGTTTTTACCATTTATTATTATTATTATTATTTATTATTATTATTATTATTTATTCAATTTCTATACCGTTCTCCCAGGGGAGCTCAGAATGGTTTACATTAATATATTCAGGTACACAAGCATTTTTCCCTGTCTGTCCCGACGGGCTCACAATCTACCAAATGTACCTGGGGCAATGGGGGGATTAAGTGACTTGCCCAAGGCCACATGTTCAGTTTTTAAAATAATTAGTCCTCACAGAATTGTGGTTAACAACAACCTAAAAAAAAAATCCAGTTTCATAAAATGATTTATCAATAAAAAAATTGAACATCATCAGTGTAAACATAATAATCCACACCAATACCCTCTAGTGATTTTCAGAAAATATTAAATAATGCAGATCCCTGTGGTACTCCACATTGCACAGCTAAGAAAGAAGAGCTTTGGTGACCTCTCACTATACAGAACTGTCTACAAGACAAAAATGAGGCAAATTATTTGAGCATAATTCCATCCAAACCTATTCCTGGATGTCTGGTAACACTACTCTGGCCTATCTGTCCCCTCCCTGGCTCCATAATTCCCAGGTCCAAAGCTAGCTACAGTATGTGCAGCTGCTCAGGGCACAAGGGAAGCTGTGGCACCAAACTTGCACCCTGTCCATTGGCTTCCCTTGCAAATGTTATGCAAATGGATGTGACGGGAGCACTGATAACATTTTGGGGGCATGTTGCACAGTGATAGAAACAAACAAGGTGGAAATAACCTAGCATTGCTACGAATCTTTAATGCAAACATGAAAACAGGATGACACAATCGTGTTATGAAAACAGGATGACACAATCGTGCTACAGCCACTCGGCCTGCAGCAGAAGTCTCAGTAGTGGCACAGCATTGGGAGGGGGGCATTATTATGTTGAGGAGTCTTGAATATTGTCATAAGTCCAACTCCCGGGCCAGCCTTGTGCCAGTTAAAAGACATAGAAACAACCCCATTAAGTTACTTAGGGCAGATCAATGTGTCTTTTCTGAACAGAATCCAGAGTATAGTGACCCCACTGAGCCCAGACTGAACACTAGGCGAAGAACACTACCTGCAATACTTTACAAGCACAGCCAGGGAAAACAGGACTCTGTCCCTTAAGGGCGTCCATTCCCAACCTGGCTGAACAGGTTGGGAAGCAGCCAGAGCTGAGGAAAGACCATCCCCCGTGCAGGGCTGGGCGTGGCTCTGCAGCTCTGCATGATTTTGATGCCTGGAGAACTCAGTCAGAGAAGCAACACGGGGAAGCTTCCATGCAGGAGGAGCCGCTGCAGCCCCAACAGCCAAAAGATATTGATATGGTAGGTCCTGAGGAGGACAGTAAGCTGGCAGGGCAGAATGGGTCTGAGGCCATGGATATGGGAAGCATTCCTGAACAACTTATGGTGGAAGCCATGGAAGTAAGTTGAGCTTGCTTGTAGTTTTGGGGGGAAAAAAAAAAAAGAAGTGTTTTTTTTGCTTTGCAACTTCTGGCTGAAGCCAGGACTTTGGACTGAGTCAATTTACTTAGGGCTCTGTAAAGGGAGAAGTTTTTTATCCTCAAACTTTCCCAAGTGCTGGACTTTTTGGGGTTTATTTCTTTGATTGCCTTGTTGGGAGATTTTTTTTCCTTTGTCCAAGATGGCTGCTGCTGCAGGCAAGAATATGTTTTGGGGATTCTGCTGAAGCCAAGCAGGTTCCAGCACTGCAGAAGATAGGGAGAAGTTTGTGTTTCTTCTGCAAAGTCAAAGCCTGAACTGTATGCAAGATCTGTAGAGATCGGGGGCTTGAATTTGCCCGACATCTGTGAAGTAGGTCTGTGGGATGCATTTTGGAAGTGCTTTTCAAAATGCCAATTTTGGCAGACTCACTCTCCTAACCTAGTCAGAGAAGAGGGGCTTTGAAGTACTTGAATTAAGGACTGTATGAACTGGACTGAGAGTTTCTTGGTTTCTTTTCTGTTTGGGATTGTTTGTTTTTTTAGATGTTTGAACTTACCAGGACTTTGGGGTAAGGACTCTATGATTGGCCTGCATAGCCGTGGCAGGAAAGTCTTGTATATTTTTTGTTTTTTTGTCAAGATATGACCTACTTGATTTTCTGAACTTTCCTGTTTGGAAAATAAATAAACTTAATGAAAGCTTACCGGTGTATACCTTATTGCCATTCTGACTTTTATTGCTTGTGATAAGTCCACCTATACAGGGACTTCCTCCTATTTGGGGAAGCACACTGGGCCTATATTGTAGCTGTGGGCTGGTCCCTGCTGTACCCCAAGGGACAGCCACGCTACAATATGTAAGTGTGGGAGTATCCTGGCCACTGTTGGAAACAGGATACTAGGCTTGATGGACCTTTGGTCTGTCCCAGTATGGCAACTCTTACGGTTGATGATGTGTGGCTGTTTCATAAGGATAGAATCATGGTGGGTACACTTGTTTCTGTGTGTATGTTGAGGGGGCAGTAATGTTGGGATTGATATCTGCCCCAACAATAGACACTCAGACGTGGCTCTGAGCAGGTTTAAATTCTGTTTAGGTTTCTCTATGTAGACATGTATTTGTTATGTGAAGTAGAGAATGCACCCTGTTTCACCCAGAGAACTCCCTCTCCCCATCCTCCCCAAATATCCTTTCCATTTAAATATAGTGAACTTCCACACGTCTGAATGGTCCCTATTTTGAAATGGCCTTTCAGATGTGGTCCATGTTTCTTAAGTAGCTTCTTTAGGGATCCCATATGGAAACAGAGTTGTAGTCTCCTCAAAATATATCTAGAATGCGAAATAAACTTTATTAAATAAACAAAGACCTTAATTGTTTTAAAAATGTAATATAGAATTTTAAAATGAAAACTATTTAAAAAAACAACATCTTAAAAATACAAAAGGATAAGAAACCTTAAGTCAACACATAACCAATGGTCAAAGGGATGCTGCCATACTAACAGGAAGTGATCATATACCAGGAACATCTTCAAAGTTCATGACGTCATTAGCATTCTGCAACTAATTAATTCCTTCTTTTATCATGCTGTGCTGGCGAGCAGAGCAAGCTAAATGCCAAGCTGCCCTTTCTAATTCTATGGGTAACTTGGTGTTTAGTTTGTGCTGTTCGGCAGCACAGCTTAATAAAAGGGGGGAGGGGGAATCTTTCATACTCCTGTCCATATTAGAATGATGGCCAATAAATTTGAAATCAATTTACAAATCAGCCCACCACTCTACTTCCTAATTTTTAAATTCACAGGGGATACTATTTGTTCTTTTTGCCCCAGCATCTAAAAAATATATCCTCCTCACTTTAAGTGGAAAACCTCTAAGACCACAAATCTTAAATCACTCAATGTATTTTGTTGGGGCGCCCAATAACTGGTGAGTGGAGTCTCCATAACTTTATAATAGAAGTGGTTCGAATGTTCTAAACTACATATTTTGATCTGCCGTTTAGTTTGACTCGATATACAAAGAGTGGCTAGGACATTCAATCATATAAATTATATTTTCAATTGTGCAGGTAGTAGACACAATTATATGATACATCCTACTTAGGGCTCCTTTTACAAAGGTGCGCTAGCATTTTTAGCGCACACACCGGATTGGCACATGCTATAGCACGCGCTACCTGAAAAACTAATGCCCTTGGAGGGGCATAATCGAAAGAACGTCTAAGTCCGTTTTCATCTAAGTCGCAAGTCGTCCAAAGTAAAGCACAGCCTAGGACACATTTTTGAAAAATACGTCCAAATTTTTTTTGTTTCAAAAATCGTATAACTATACGTCCTGACGATCTGATCGTCCAAGTCACTAAATCGTCCATCTTTATACCACATTTTTGTCCAACTTTTCGTCCAAGTCAAAAATGCCTAGAACAAGCCCTGTTGGACGTGGGAGGGGTCTGCAAAGTTATGGAATGAACACCCAGAAATGCCACCTAAATAGTGGGGTACGTTACAGGGCACAACTGTGAACTTCACAAAAAGGGTGACATGTCTTCGCCTCACTACAGCTCCCTCATAGGTCATGGTGAGCCTCTCAAACCACCTCTAGAATCCCCTAGACCCACTTATCTACCACCCCAATAGCCATTATGACTGCAGGAGCCACTTATATGCCAGCACAAAAGGGTTTTGGGGGTGTATAGGGGAGTGCACATGTTTAAGCATCAATGCAGTGATTACAGGCAGCTTATGGGCATGGGTCCTCCTCTCCATGAGTCCCTAGCCCACCCCCAAGATAGCTTAAGCCGCCTCTGTGCTGGACGACTAGGCTTTCCTATGCCAGGTGATGATGGTCTGGAGACTGAATTTTAAAGGTGTTATTATGATTTTTGTGGGGTTGGGAGGGTCAGTGATCACTGGGGTAGTGTGTGGGGGTCTGTTTTATGTGTTTGCAATGCTTATCTGGTGACTTTAGGTGGGTTTTTGTGACTTAGACCATGTTTTAGATGGTCTAAGCCACACCGTCCAAGTTCCGTCGATCATGGGCTGTATAACTTTCGGTTATACATGCTGTACGACTAAGTCTAAGCCGGCGCATGTCAGCTCAGCGGCCTCAGCACCTTGCCTACCCCCCTGCCGCAACAATCGCGGCAGGAGAGATGGCTCATCTCTCCTGCTGCAATTGCGATTGCCCACCTCCCTGAACCGTGGCACGTCAGGGTAAGGATCATGGCAGGGCATCACCCCTGCCTTGATCCTCACTCCGAAGTGCCACGGTTTGGGGAGATGGATGATCACAATCACTGCAGGAGAGATGAGCCATCTCTCCTGCCGTGATCCACCCCCCCCCCCCCCCCAGCAAGGATCAGGACAGGAGGGAGCCCAAGCCCTCCTGCCCTGGTGAAACCACAACTCCCCAGCAATGATCGAGACAGGAGGGAGCTCAAGCACTCCTGCCCCGGTGACCCCCTCCCCCACTAAAATACAGGCAGGGGGAATCCCAGGCCCTCTTGCCCTGATGCAGCCCCACCATGTCTGGCCCCCCACACCCCCGATCAGCCCCCCACTGAACACCCCCGCTCGTTGACCCGCAAGACCCCCTGTTGATCCTGTGACCCCCCCCCACACCCCTGTACCTGAAGAACGCTGGCCAGACTGACAGGTCCCAAGCCCATCTGGCAGGGCCACCATCCTCAGAATGGCGGGCCTTAGAGCCTGATTGGCCCAGGCGTCTCAAGCCCCACCCACAGGTGGGGCCTGAGGTGCCTGGGCCAACCGGAATAGGCCCAGTTGCCTTAGGCCCCTCCTGTGGGTGGGGACTTAGGTACATGGGCTGGGTTGATATTGTATATAATAATGCATCAGGGTATGTATTGGATCATCCCTGAGCTCATGGAAAATCTTCCAGACTGGTTATGGTTGGAATGGCAATTTCTGTCTCCATTGAGATTGTGTCACATTTTAAGTATCAAGTTACCTAGGTTGTATAAGGACAATAGAATTTTATTATACACTTGGCAGACATTAAAATTTGTTAATAATTTAACACCTATTCCAATTAATAAATCCATTTGTAAGTCCTTTTGGCTGAACTCCAAGATTCAAATTGGTGGGTTTAAGGTCATCTGGAAGCATTGGATGAAGGCGGGCATACGTACTCTAGATGATGTAGTATCAGATGGAAAGCTGAATGACTTTTCGTGACTGTAACAAACATTTGGTATTGCTAAGTCTCAAAATTATAGTTGGTTGCAGTTGAAGCAAGCAATTCAGAAGGGGTTCCCTGATTGGCAAAATCTTAAAAATCAGTAAAGTTTGCCGGTCCTATGCTTCCAGACAGATTTTCTGGTACATCAGGCCACTCAGTGGTACAAATTAATATCTGAATTTTTGAAAAAGAAATCAAAGACTGGTCTCCGTGACATTTGGAGCATTGAGATAAAGCACCAGATTTCTACGTCTAATGGCCACAAATTTGGACTTGGAGGATGAGATGTACGGGCATTTATGAGACAAACGTTGGTTTTTTTTGTTACATAGATCTTTTTTGGACCCCTGTTCGTTCACAGAAATTGGATAGTTCTAAGTCTAATAGATGCTGGCACTGTCATCTCGATGTAGGGACATTGGATCATTTACTGCTCTCTTGTCCATTGATACTTAAATTTTGGAGATGCATTTGGGGGTCAAGTGAATAAATTATTGGAAAATCCAGTGGCATTGACGTATGATACCATGCTATTTGGCACATTAATGAGGGCCAAAAGCAAATATTTTCCCATAATAATAAACTTTGTTTTATTATGGCAGGGATTGTTATACAACGTATTTTGAGGAACTGGAAAAACTGGGATCAGTTAAATTATACTTTCTGGTGGGAATCTCTATGCCACACTTTTAAAATGGAACGTTTGATGACAACAGGGACATTAAAGGAAATTTAAGGATGTTTGGGAGCCACTGACAAAATTCTGTAAGGAGTGATTGTTGATTTTACCCTTTGATCATACACGTCCAGGGTGGGTAGGGAAATACTTTTAATTTGAGTGCAATTTTTGTCCATGCTTGGCCTATGGCAATCCTTCAGATATTTAATACATCAACCAAGCAGTCAAGATTGAACTTAACTAATTCTCAGGACTTGCTCAAGGTCCTTCGCCAGCACAGAACATCAGCGACAGTTTCCAGAGTAAATGCGATGCCTGTAAATGCGATGTCTGTGAGGGACAGGGGTAGCGGGTAGTGAAGAATAGGAGTGCCGGTCAATTGAGGGAGGATGGGGGAGAGATAGCAATTAAAATAAAATCGCCAGATAACAAAAGTAGGAAAAATGTTTTTATTTTCAATGTAGTGATTGAAATATGTCAATTTTGAAAATTTACATCTGTTGTTTTTATATTTTGGACTGTTCAGGAAAAAATGCATTTCTTTCTATTTATTTTGTGGTGTACTGTGTGCAGAGTCTGGCATATTAGGGTTTTGTTTATGGGTGTATATTTGAAAAGGTGTTTTTTTTGTGTTTTGTTTTTTTTTCTGTTTTCTGCATGTGTGACTGAGGCCAGGTGTTCAGGTGGGGATGGAAGTCCAGAAACTTTGGTTGGTATCGAGGCCCTAAGTAGTAAAATATTTGTCGGCTCTCCTTCAGCTTTTTGGACTTGAAACAGCCCCAAAACAAAAATTTGTGATTACTTATGGCATTATCCCTAACAAACAATGCTCACATACCCAGATTTCTAACCTCAGTTTATATTTGAGTGAACCTTTTCTCCTCCTTTTTTGGGGAGAAAGGTTACCTCGGTTTATATTCAGATCAGTTTATATTCAAGTCTATATGGTACTTGCTATGTTCTCTGTTTGGCCTTTAAAATAGAACTTCCTTGGAGCTCCTTTTTAGCATTTAAGCTGTCCGATGCTGACAGCGTTTCGTGGCTACAAATGTCACTGCATCAGAGAAATTAGAGTCTCAGTAAATCAACTCTCATAGTTCTGTGTCATTATGATAAAAGGTATGGAAAACCTTTCATACATCGAGAGACTGGAGAAACTGGGGCTCTTTTCCCTGGAGAAGAGGAGAATTAGAGGGGATATGATAGAGACTTACAAGATCATGAAGGGCATGGAGAAAGTGGAGAGGGACAGATTCTTCAAACTTTCAAAAACTACAAGAACGAGAGGGCATTCGGAAAAGTTGAAAGAGGACAGATTCAAAACCAATGCTAGGAAGGTTTTCTTCACCCAACGGGTTGTGGACACCTGGAATGCGCTTCCAGAGGGCGTGATAGGACAGAGTACAGTATTAGGGTTCAAGAAGGGATTGGACAATTTTCTGAAGGAAAAGGGGATAGAAGGGTACAGATAGAGGACCACTACACAGGTGCTGGGCCTGTTGGGCCGCCACACGAGCGGACTGCTGGGTACGATGGACCTCTGGTCTGACCCAGCAGAGGCACTTCCTCGTTGGAAATATTTCCCCTAGTAGATGACTAGGAAACTTTCAATTATCATGTAAAATCATGTATTAAAAAGGATTTATTTATATATATATCACTTACTAGCTGATGACCCGGCGTTGCACGGGTATTTAATTATAGCAATAACACTGTAAATGGATTCAAATAAAGATACTTTATAGTGGTGAATGAAATTATTGTTTTACAGCTTAATAAAAAGTACAATATTCAAATTATAATGTTAAATATTTGACAAAATGAATACAATACAACTAACGCAAAACGTGATTATAAACAACATTTTTAGTTTCACCTCCAGGAGCAAGAACATATAAATTGTTGGGTGAACCCACCCTTGAGCAAGCAACATAGAATTGTGGGCCGAGAGACCCCCAGAACATATCACCCCAGATAGTGAGGGATCTGCATACCAAGTTTCGTTCAAATCGGTCAAGCCGTTTTTGAATTACTGTGAGAATGGCAGCTTTTTACATTTTTTCCATTGACATGAATGGGTGATATCTGCTTATCTGTTTGTAGCTCCGCCCACGTGTGCAGGTGGGCCGCGAGACCCCCAGAACATATCACCCTAGGTAGTGAGGGATCTGCATACCAAGTTTCGTCCAAATTGGTCACAGTGAGAATGGCAGCTTTTTACATTTTTTCCATTGACATGAATGGGTGAAATCTGATGTTCTGTTTGTAGCTCCGCCCATGTGTGCAGGTGGGCCGCGAGACCCCCAGAACATATCACCCCAGGTAGTTGGAATTACTGTGAGAATGGCAGCTTTTTACATTTTTTCCATTGACATGAATGGGTGAAATCTGATTTTCTGTTTGTAGCTCCGCCCACGTATGCAGGAGGGCCGCGAGACCCCCAGAACATATCACCCCAGGTAGTAAGGGATCTGCATACCAAGTTTCGTCCAAATTGGTCACAGTGAGAATGGCAGCTTTTTACATTTTTTCCATTGACATGAATGGGTGAAATCTGATGTTCTGTTTGTAGCTCCGCCCATGTGTGCAGGTGGGCCGCGAGACCCCCAGAACATATCACCCCAGGTAGTTGGAATTACTGTGAGAATGGCAGCTTTTTACATTTTTTCCATTGACATGAATGGGTGAAATCTGATTTTCTGTTTGTAGCTCCGCCCAGGTGTGCAGGTTGGCCGCGATACCCCCAGAACATATCACCCCAGGTAGTTGGAATTACTGTGAGAATGGCAGCTTTTTACATTTTTTCCATTGACATGAATGGGTGAAATCTGATTTTCTGTTTGTAGCTCCGCCCAGGTGTGCAGGTTGGCCGCGATACCCCCAGAACATATCACCCCAGGTAGTGAGGAATCTGCATACCAAGTTTCGTTCAAATCGGGCAAGCCGTTTTTGCGTTGGCAGCTGTTTTACATTTTTTCCATTGACATGAATGGGTGAAATCTGATTTTCTGTTTGTAGCTCCGCCCACATGTGCAGGTGGGCCGTGAGACCCCCAGAACATATCACCCCAGGTAGTGAGGGATCGGCATACCAAGTTTCGTTCAAATCGGGCAAGCCGTTTTTGCGTTGGCAGCTCTTTACATTTTTTCCATTGACATGAATGGGTGAAATTCGATTATCTGTTTGTAGCTCCGCCCACGTGTGCAGGTGGGCCGCGAGACCCCCAGAACATATCATACCGGGTAGTGAGGGATCTGCATACCAAGTTTCGTTCAAATCGGTCAAGCCGTTTTTGCGTGATCGCGACACATACATACATACATCCGATTTTATATATATAGATATCCTAAGTGGTTTACATTTAGGTACTTTATCATATTTTCCTATCTGTCCCGATGGGCTCAAATTCTATCTAGTATACCTGGGGCAATGAGGTGATTAAGTGACTTGGCCAGGGTCACAAGTAGCGGTGAGGGATTTGAATCCACAACCTCAGGGTGTTAAGGTTGTAGCTCCAACCACTGTGCCACACACTCCCCTCGAATAATAATACTAACTGCTTTGGAGAAAAGAGAGAATAGGAGATAGAGCCTAGTGACAAAGTAAGGGGGGAGGGGTGTGGACTGCCCAAGGTGCAGTCTTGGTCGGGGCACTGGCACCTCTCCTCCTCTCTGCCCCCTGTATCTCTTGAACTCTTTGCCAGCATGAGCAGCATCTCCAACCTGCTGCCTGTGCTGGCTTCGGCTCTCTCTCTGAAGTCACTTCCTGTTTGTGGAGCCAGGAAGTGACATAAGAGGGAGAGCCAAGACCGACGTGAGCAGCAGGTTAGCGATGCTGCTTGTGCGAAGGTGAAGAGTTCAAGAGATACGGGGGAAAGAAAGTCACGCATATGGTGAAGGCAGTGGAGGGTTAAAGAGTCACAAGGAGCTGCAGCGGGGATTAAACCTAGTTCTGCAGGAGGGTAACTCGCTGTACTAAACATTAGGCTACTCCTCCACATCAAGTGGTCACACTCAGGGGATCTTGATTTGTAATTTTTCATGCATTCCCAAGACCAGGCATGCATAAAGATGTCCATGAGCAAATTACATATGAGGTGCCGCTGAAAAGTTCTCAGCCCAACCATGAAGAGAATGATGTGGAGCCATGAAACTTTTAAGTTATTCCACACTTTTCTTGAGACTTTTCTTTTCTATGATATGAAACAAAACGAAAAGTGTGGAATAACTTATAAGTTTCATGGCTCCACATCATTCTCTTCTTGGTTGGGCTAAGAACTTTTCAGCAGCCCCTCGTATGTATATAAATCACGAGACCAGTTGAATTTGTATTTAAATTTCACATAAAACAATCTCTATGCCATCCCGTTTTTCAGGGGTAGTACATCAGCCTCTTATTTAGCATTTCTGGTTTCTTATGTAGGATAACCTTTTGTTAATAGCTTTCAGAGGCATTCTTTTAGCTAATGAACTGTTCCCAAGAAGACCATTTATCCATTATCATGACATTTCCAGATAAAGCAACCTTAATAATCTTAAGAAGGTTAAGACCAAATTAAAATATGAATAGACCTGAAAATCACATATATCAACAAGCAAATTTGAAAGCAATTTGGTAGCAACCGCTTGTCTAGGCAGGGTTTTATAACTATTCTCTGAATTTCTAAATGAGCTAATATTTATTGGTAAACACTCAAGACAATACTGATCCTTGGATTGCAAATAAAATTGGATGTTTTAGCCTGAGCATGTTTAGTAATGAAAAAGCTGCCAATAGTGGCTTTCTGTATTGGCTGATTTAGTAAAACTTTTATGAAGACAGTAAATTCCATGTTTTAGTATACATGACAGTCTTATTCCTTGATGTGAAGATGCAAGACAAACAAAAATCAATACCATCCAACCTGAGCCTGAATTTTGTCAACTTCCAATTATTATCTTGCTTGTGGGGAAGATCAGAGAATAATTGAGGTTCCCAGTCCTGATGTCACAGAACAGACAGACAATTCCAATTGTGAAGAGATATAATTCTAGATATAATGTGCTTAACCCAGCCACATTTGATGAACAATCTGTATCTGGCTGGAGAATTCATATCAAATGTCTGAGCAGTGTGTGTTTGCAGAAGGAAAAGCAATTGAAAGTGTGGTTAAAGGAAACAAAAAATAAAAGAACTGCTTCATCTACATGCTTTCATCACTGATCAGTATATTTAAATATCAGACCAATTTTTTATGTTACTAATGAGCACTAACCTCTCAGAGTTTAGTAAAATAAAAACAATGTTTTAGATACAAAAGATGTCTATCACATATCATATTGGAGTTTGCAGCAATTTGAAAAGTGACAAAATTAAAGCTTCATGAGAAATTGTGATTTTGAGCCAATCAGGGCCTTAGACCCCTCCCACTGCATTCCAAGATGCATTGTGAGGGGGAAGGCCCATCATTCTGAGCAAGCAAGTTTCTTGCAATCCAAGGTTTTACTGTACTATGACAGCCTCAGGTATTACAGGCATTCTTACCAAAGAAGGTAGCAAGTAAACAAGTACTCTCTCTGCTCAGCCAGCTTCCATATCTCACTCTCCCAGTTTTGTTTTTTGCCCCCATATCTGACTGGCACCAACTCTTTGGAACAACCTTCTGCATGAAATTCATTGAGAACTTAACTAGAAAATTTAGGAATTTATTGAAATCTTACCTTTTTAGAAGGTTTTTAAATCTGTAACAGTGCAAAGGTCATCGTAGGGATCTTTCTGGAATGGAAATAGGGTGCGTGTGATTCTGAGACTAGATGGCTAGGGCTTTCCTGTTATGCTAATGGAGTTCTTTTCATTCTTATAGCATTGCTTGTTATTTTAGATTTGTAAATCGCTTCAGTCTGAATAAGGAAAGTGGTATGCGAGGAGGTGCGGAAACGTTTTCTGCCCAACCAACCAACATCCTAAATTCTGAGCTTTATTTTGCCACTGTAGCTGAAAAGCGTGGCATCTTATTTTGTTAAGTGCCAATTTGCAGAAACAAAATTCTGTGTTTTGGCATTGTTTCAGATCATTTGATTGAATCATATCCACAACATTCTCTTCTTGGTTGGGCTGAGAACGTTTCAGCACCCCCTCATATCAAGCTTTTTAAATAAACATACGAGAAAACATGTTTTCACTCAACAAATAGTTGATCTCTGGAATTCACTGTTGGAGTAAAAACAATTAATGCACGAGGTTAAAAAAAAAGTTTGGACACATTCCTAGAGGAAAAGTTCATAAAAGGTTATTAAGATAGACTAGGAAAAGTCACTGCTTATCCCTGGGGTTAAGTAGCATTGAATCTACGTTTGCTATTTTTTGAGACTCTGCCAAGTACTTGTGACCTGGATTGGTTGAAAGCAGGATATTAGGCTAGATGGATCCTTGTTTTGACCTAGTAGGGGAACCTTATGTCCTTGTGTTCAATTCTAGTCAGAACATCTAAAAAAAAAGATAGATTAGCATTATATAGATAACTTAATTTTTGCTTTTATTAGTATTTTTGTGCTAAAGATGGAATATGGCATAAAGCTATTTTCAAAGCATCTATGAGTGTCAATAGTGGCATTTAAATTTAGATTAAGTGGACATGTAGATAGTGATTTCAGAAAACCACTGTTTACAGATGTCTGATACACAGTGAATTGAAGCAGGAGTGTTATTGGCATAATATAGAAACATGATTGCCCACCTAGTCTACCCACACACCGTAATCATTATTTCTTCCTCTTTCTAAGAGATCCCACTTGCCTATCCCACACTTTCTTTAATTCAGACTCGGTCTCTGTCTCCACCATTTCTTCCGGGAGAATGTGCCACATATCTACCACCCTTTCTGTAAAAAAGTATTTCCTTAGATTACTCCTGAGCCTATCACCTCTTAACTTCATCCTATGCTCTCTCATTCCAGAGCTTCCTTTCAAATGAAAGAGACTCGACTCATGTGCATTTATGCCGTATATGTATTTAAACATCTGTATCATATCTCCCCTTTCCCGCCTTTCCTTCAAAGTACTGTATACATATTGAGATCTTTATGTCCCCCATATGCCTTATGACAAAGACTATCAGCCCAGCCTTACATTGATAACTGCCAGCATTTTCTGTTGGACTAACCAATATCAGCAAAGGCCTATGGGAGATTATATCAATCATATCTGATCTTGGACATGCCTAAATTACACCTAAATTATCAGTACTTAAAAGTAACAAAAGGCCTTGGCACAGCCCTGAGGTTCAAAAGATGTGTTAATGTCTGGTGCTTAAGATGGACAGTAGCCCCAGCTGCATGTTTGGCACAGATAGCTATGGTCAATCAGAAGCCAGAGTGATACTGGAAATTAACAGTAACTCCAGTCTAGGAGGGACAGTTTCTCTCTTCCAGCTTTTCACACCCTATTTATTTTTCAGTTTTCTATACTGTTCTCCCAGGGGAGCTCATAATGGTTTACATGAATTTATTCAAGTACTCAAGCATTTTTCCCTTTCTGTCCCAGTGTGCTCACAATCTGTCTAATATACCTGGGGCAAATGGAGGGATTAAGTGACTTGCCCAGGGTCACAAGGAGCAGCGTGGGTTTGAACCCACAATTTCAGGGGGCTGAGGCTGTAGCTTTAACCACTGCGCCACACTCTTCATTTACCATTGTTTCAAACAGTTTACAGAAAGATATGGGTACTTAACAACAATAGATTCTATTTTTAGAACAAGTCTCAAACTTATAAATGTAGGAGGTTAAAATCCTTAGCCTGTCTCTGGAGCCTTGATCACCCTCCCCCCCCCCCTTCTCTTTGGGCTTCCCTCTCTATCGCATTCTCTTTCACTCTCTCTCTCTCTCTCATTCTTTCTCTTTCTCTTTCTCTGGCTTCTTCCTCCCTTATTGATTTTTTTTTTCTTGCCTATCCACACCTATCCATCCATCATGCACACCCAAGAAAGACACACATTCATGCAGGTAAACTGTCTCTCATACACAGAATCAGTCTCTGAAGCCTAGATTCTCAAAAATTTGTGTTACAAACCAATGGGCTGCTGTTGCAGTCATTATAGTAGCGATTTTTAAAAAAAGTGAGTCATTTTCCAAAAGACACTCATGCAAATGAGGTTGGAAGAGAGTAGCAAAGATTTGCTAAATTTACATGCACCTTTCGCTGGTGATAGCAATGGGCACAGGCACATAATAAACACAAAAAAACCCTCAAAAACCTAACAAATTGAGCCGGCGATATCAAGCAACCCTCCACCTGACAGTGGGAAAGATGCCCACTCTCTCCCACCGCCACGCAACAACCCTGACAGCAGGAGAGATGCCCCTCCTCAGTGTATCCTATGCAAGGTGCCTTAATAACTTGGGCCAATCAGAGCCTTAAGCCCATACCCAGATGCACCAGGCAGGGGCTTAAGGCTCTGATTGGCCCAGGCACCTAAGGTTCCACCCTATGAGAGGGGCCTTAAATAACCTGGGCCAATCAGAGCCTAATGCCGATCCCTGGTGTATCCCAGGATGCACCAGGGAGGGAAACATAACATAACATCGTGCTTCTTAACTGTGTAACCATAAGTTCTATGCGGTTTACAAAAGATTATAAACTAAAGACAATTTAAGAATGACAGAATGAAATTATTTAACTAAGTATTTTGAAAAAAGATAAGTTTTCAGTTGAGTTCTGAAATGTTTATAAGAACAGGCTCCAAGCAATAACAATCGAAATTCTCTGTCATGTGAAGCTGCTTGGAATGCTAAAGTATGGTCCAGAAATTTCTTGCTTTACAGTCCTATACTGATGGAAAGGTAAATTGTGCATGATATTTTCTACTATTTTTATACGATGCTAGAGAGAATCTATTAACCATATAAAACGGAACAGTATCATACATAACCTTATAGCAAAAGCAACCCAACTTAAAGAAAACATGAGCCTCCATTGGCAGCCAATGCAACTCACAATAAAATGGAGTCACATGATTATATTTTTTAAGACCATAGATCATTCTAACGCAGTGGCGTACCAAGAGGGGGTGCGGGGGGGGGGGGGGCGGTCCACCCCGGGTGCCAAGCCCTGAGGGGGTGCTCCCGGTCCGGTCCAGTTCCCCCCCCCCCCTGCGCTGGGTGTCGCGTCTGGAAACAGCCTGCAGCAAGATCGTGATGCCAGAGATCTTTGCCTGCTTCGACTGTTTCCTCCGCCACGGTCCTTCCCCCTCCTCTGACGTCAAGCATTTTACCATTAGAGATAACATCATCTAATAAACGTATTCCTGCTATCATCCAATGCTTCCAGGCGAGCCTTTCTCCACCAATTTGAATCTTGGAGTTCAGCCATATAGATTGATTTGTAGATTTGTGAATTGGAATAGTTGTTAAATTACTTACATAACGCAATGTTTTCCATTTATCAGCTAATATTCTGTTATCTTTACTGTAACTAGGCATTTTGATACCCCTCCCTCTGAAATTGGCCTTTGTAAAGATACCAAGGCCACTCTAGGAGTTTTACCCAGCCAAATAAATTTTATAAGAATGCTATTTAATTTTTTATAAAAGGACCCTTGAAAATAAACCGGCAAAATACCCATCTGATAACAAACCACAGGCAAAATCATCATCTTGATATTTTGGACTCTCCCCCACCATGAAAGATGTAAAGGATTCCACTGCTCACACATTTCTGTAACCTTCTGTAATAACGATTTTTCATTTATTTTCATTGTTTCTTCCATCGTATTTTTAATCCAAATGCCTAAATACTTTATTCCATCCTCCTTCCAAAGAAAGGGAAATGAATCAAACAAAACTTTTGTACAATGGACATTGAGTGGAAGAATTTCTGATTTACTCCAATTTATCTTGTAACCTGAAAATTTTTCAAATTTCTCAATCATTTCAAGTAAGCAAGGAATGGTTGTCTCAGGATTTCTCAAATAGAGCAATATATCATCCACGTAAGCTGAGATCTTATATTCCCTATCTCTACGAGGAATATCCTGAATCTCCTTCGCTTGCTGAATGGCTAATAACAAGGGTTCCAATACAATATCAAAAAGCAGAGGAGATAAGGGACAGCCTTGTCTAATCCCCCTCTGCAACCTAAAACCGTCTGAAAAATTATTATTAATATACAATTTAGCAACAGGGGAGTAACATAGTAGATGACGGCAGATAAAGACCCAAATGGTCCATCCAGTCTGCCCAACCTGATTCAATTTAAATTTTTTTTTTCTTCTTAGCTATTTCTGGGCAAGAATCCAAAGCTTTACCCGGTACTATGCTTGGGTTCCAACTGCCGAAATCTCTGTTAAGACTTACTCCAGCCCATCTACACCCTCCCAGCCATTGAAGCCCTCCCCTACCCATCCTCCACCAAACGGCCATACACAGACACAGACCATGCAAGTCTGCCCAGTAACTGGCCTTAGTTCAATATTTAATATTATTTTCTGATTCTAAATCTTCTGTGTTCATCCCACGTTTCTTTGAACTCAGTCACTGTTTTACTCTCCACCACCTCTCTCGGGAGCGCATTCCAGGCATCCACCACCCTCTCCGTAAAATAGAATTTCCTAACATTGCCCCTGGATCTACCACCCCTCAACCTCAAATTATGTCCTCTGGTTTTACCATTTTCCTTTCTCTGGAAAAGATTTTGTTCTACGTTAATACCCTTTAAGTATTTGAACGTCTGAATCATATCTCCCCTGTCTCTCCTTTCCTCTAGAGTATACATATTCAGGGCTTCCAGTCTCTCCTCATACGTCTTCTGGCGCAAGCCTCCTATCATTTTCATCGCCCTCCTCTGGACCGCCTCAAGTCTTCTTACGTCTTTCGCCAGATATGGTCTCCAAAACTGAACACAATACTCCAAGTGGGGCCTCACCAATGACCTGTACAGGGGCATCAACACCTTCTTCCTTCTACTGACTACGCCTCTCTTTATACAGCCCAGAATCCTTCTGGCAGCAGCCACTGCTTTGTCACACTGTTTTTTCACCTTTAGATCTTCGGACACTATCACTCCAAGGTCCCTCTCCCCGTCCGTGCATATCAGCTTCTCTCCTCCCAGCATATACGGTTCCTTCCTATTATTAATCCCCAAATGCATTACTCTGCATTTCTTTGCATTGAATTTTAGTTGCCAGGCATTAGACCATTCCTCTAACTTTTGCAGATCCTTTTTCATATTCTCCACTCCCTCTTCGGTGTCTACTCTGTTACAAATCTTGGTATCATCTGCAAAAAGGCACACTTTTCCTTCTAACCCTTCAGCAATGTCACTTACATACATATTGAACAGGATTGGCCCCAGCACCAAACCCTGAGGGACTCTACTAGTCACCTTTCCTTCCTTCGAGCGACTTCCATTAACCACCACCCTCTGGCGTCTGTGTGACAGCCAATTTCTGACCCAGTTCACCACTTTGGGTCCTAACTTCAGCCCTTCAAGTTTGTTCAACAGCCTCCTATGAGGAACTGTATCAAAGGCTTTGCTGAAATCCAAGTAAATTACATCTAGCATATGTCCTCGATCCAGCTCTCTGGTTACCCAATCAAAAAATTTAATCAGGTTCGTTTGGCACGATTTACCTTTTGTAAAGCCATGTTGCCTCGGATCCTGTAACCCATTAGATTCAAGGAAATACACTATCCTTTCTTTCAGCAACACTTCCATTATTTTTCCAACAACTGAAGTGAGGCTCACCGGCCTGTAGTTTCCTGCTTCATCCATGTGACCACTTTTATGAATAGGGACCACATCCGCTCTCCTCCAATCCCCAGGAATCACTCCCGTCTCCAGAGATTTGTTGAACAAGTCTTTAATAGGACTCGCCAGAACCTCTCTGAGCTCCCTTAGTATCCTGGGATGGATCCCGTCTGGTCCCATCGCTTTGTCCACCTTCAGTTTTTCAAGTTGCTCATAAACACCCTCCTCCGTGAACGGCGCAGAATCTACTCCATTTTCTCGTGTAACTTTGCCAGACAATCTCGGTCCTTCTCCAGGATTTTCTTCTGTGAACACAGAACAGAAGTATTTGTTTAGCACATTTGCTTTCTCCTCATCACTCTCCACATATTTGTTCCCAGCATCTTTTAGCCTAGCAATTCCATTTTTTATCTTCCTCCTTTCACTAATATATCTGAAAAAATTTTTATCTCCCTTTTTTACATTTTTAGCCATTTGTTCTTCCGCCTGTGCCTTCGCCAAACGTATCTCTCTCTTGGCTTCTTTCAGTTTCACCCTGTAGTCCTTTCTGCTCTCCTCTTCTTGGGGTTTTTTATATTTCATGAACGCCAACTCTTTCGCCTTTATTTTCTCAGCCACTAGGTTGGAGAACCATATCGGCTTCCTTTTTCTCTTGTTTTTATTGATTTTCTTCACATAAAGGTCCGTAGCCATTTTTATCGCTCCTTTCAGCTTAGACCACTGTCTTTCCACTTCTCTTATGTCCTCCCATCCTAACAGCTCTTTCTTCAGGTACTTTCCTATTGCATTAAAGTCCATACGTTTGAAATCTAGGACTTTAAGTATCGTGCGGCCGCTCTCCACTTTAGCCGTTATATCAAACCAAACCGTTTGATGATCGCTACTACCCAGGTGAGCACCCACTCGAACATTAGAGATACTCTCTCCATTTGTGAGGACCAGATCCAATATCGCTTTTTCCCTTGTGGGTTCCGTCACCATTTGTCTGAGCAGAGCTTCTTGAAAGGCATCCACAATCTCCCTACTTCTTTCCGATTCCGCAGACGGAACATTCCAGTCCGAATCCGGCAGGTTGAAATCTCCCAACAGCAGAACCTCCTCTTTCCTTCCAAACTTTTGGATATCCACAATCAGATCCTTATCAATTTGCTGCGATTGAGTCGGAGGTCTGTAGACTACACCCACGTAGATAGAAGTTCCATCTTCTCTTTTCAGAGCAATCCATATCGCTTCTTCCTCTCCCCAGGTCCCTTGCATTTCAGTCGCTTGGATATTGATCTTTACATAGAGAGCTATTCCTCAACCTTTATGACCATCTCTGTCCTTCCTAAAAAGATTATATCCCGGTATGTTTGCATCCCATCCATGTGATTCACTGAACCATGTCTCTGTGATAGCAACAATATCTAGATCTGCCTCTAACATCAGGGCTTGCAGATCATGAACTTTGTTGCTTAGACTGCGAGCATTTGTGGTCATCGCTTTACAGCTATTTTTCAGCGATAATCTCCTTTTTTGTATGGATTTTTGTGTCGTTTCACTTTCCTTTGCAATACTAAGAAATGAGTTGCTGATATTGCTTATGTTGCAGCCTTTACTACAATCACATCTTTTCTTTTGCCGGGGGTGGTCTCTATAATTGTCCTTCGTACATACACCACCCCCACCTTCTAGTTTAAATGCCTAGAAAAATATTGTCTAAATTTCTCTGCAAGGTTTCTTTTTCCTGCTGTAGTAATATGTAGCCCATCAGTGCAATATAGCTTCTTGTCCTTCCATGTATTTGTATACAATGTTTGAACCATTTGTATAAATCCTGAACCAATACCAAACCATTCCAATGCTTGATACATGAAGGTCCTTTAAACACGTCAAAGGCCTTCTCTGCATCGAGTGATACAGAAAAAGCTGGATCATTTAAGGCTTTTGACAAATTCAAAATATGCAAGGCAAGCCTAGTGGTGTTAGAAGAATGTCTTTGAGTAAAGAATCCTGTTTGGTGCATTCCAATCATAAAAGGGAGAGCTTTAGCCAAACGTATAGCCAAAGTTTTAGTTAAAAGTTATCCATCTACATTAATTAAAGAAATAAGCCTGTAATTTGAAACCAGTGTGGGATCTTTATTTGGCTTGGCAAGACTATAGTTATTGATTCCGCCATAGTACCCGTAATACAACCTTTAGTTAGTTGAGTCTGATATAAATTTAACAAAAATGGTAATAGGGTAATTTGGAATGATTTGTAGAACTCTTCTGTAAAACCATCTCCACCTGGAACGGATCCAACTCTAAGGGACTTGCAATTCTTTTATTGATATTGGCTTTTCAAAGCTTTCTTTTATATGCTCAGGAATTTTCGGCCCCTTAATTAAATTTAAAAATTCCAATCCATCCATTGTTTTAAAATAGGATCAATTTGTGTAAAAGCATTTCCTTTTTCATCTTTTATCTTTCATCTTATATCTTTCCTCTCTGGATTACAGTTTGAGTAACCTAGGTATTTTTAACTGAATTTTCTCAATAAAATTTGGTTCTATATGCAATGCATTATCGAATCTCCACACAGATCTTCTATCCTCCTGGTCACTTATTTTAATTTTAATCCACACCCCGCCATGATCAGACAAAATAATTGGATCAATGGAGGCTTTTGTTATTTGCTGAACTAATGCATTTGAAACAAATATATAATCTATTCTTGAAAATGATTTGTGAACATGGGAGCAAAACGAAAGTTCCCGATCATTAAAATGAAATATTCGCCATATATCTTTTAAATCACAATTTTGAACCAAATTATCCAGCCCTAATGATTTCATAATTCTGATAGGTTTTTTATCCATCAAAGGATCTATAACAGCATTAAAATCCCCTGCCACAACTAAATTAGAAGCAGCCAGTGGTAACAATAATTGTTGTAGAGATTTGAAAAATTCAAATTTGGTTCGAATTAGGTGCATATACATTGAATAGGGCCATGGTAGTATTTCCCAGATTCATATCTACATGTATCCATCTTCCTGAAGGATCAGCAGCAATTAATTTGAATGTAGCATTATATCTTTTATTCACCCATATTGCAACACCTGCTTTTTTCTTTACAGCTGGGGCATAAAAGCAATGTTTCACCCAATTTCCTTTTAATTTTTGAGACTCTAAGGCTGATAAATGAGTCTCCTGAATGTAACATATATCAATATTCTGTTGTTTTAAAAATAAAAGTGTTTTCTTTCTTTTTATTGGATGGTTGAGGCCATTAACATTTAGTGAAAGTCATTTAAGCTCCGTACATATATTTATTTCCATCACCTGTGAACTTCAATAAATATTTCAATTTGTAATAATTTTCCTGCACATAACTCATTTCCCTCAATTTACTATATAAAACAGTCCTCCTTCTAAAAACCCTTCCCTATACCCTCCCATATCCCACCCCTCCTTATATTATGATAACTTGAAGACATAAGCACAGACCGGCACCCCTATCCCTCCCATAAGCATCTCTTTTAACTATTTCTCTTTTACTATAAAAATTGATCAATCAATATATTTAAAAACCCCTTAATTCCCCTTTTAATTATATACCATACTTCTTACATAAAAATCTTCATGAATTTGATTCAGTAAAGAAATGTATAATTCAAAATTACATTATATTAACAAAATCATTCTAAATATCAGAAATACATTAGAATTTCCTTTACAGTCCCTCATAATAGTGGTAAATTGATTTAAAAACCATTATTGCTTTACCATATTTCAATGTATCAACTCCAATTAAGCTCAATTTAATTAATTTATAAAATAAATTATTAGGTGTGTTAAACAATAATATAAATAATAAATGGTTAATAAATAATAATTAACCATCTCATAAATATCTTCAAATTATTTTAAACTCCATCAGATCTATAAGATTATTTAAATATCCACAATTTAAAATAAAATAAATAAGGATTTTCTTTTTAATATTATGACATCAGAAAATGTATGCTTCTTATATAGAAAAGTTTTATAACTCGTTGTACTTATCTTTATACTTATACTCGTTGTACTTATAAAGACAGCAGTAGTGATCCACATTGGAACCAACGACATCAGCAGGAGAAACTTCAACAGGACTACACTAACTGACCAGTACAGGACCCTGGGGAGGAAACTGAGACTAAGGACAAGGAAGATAGCCTTCTCAGAGATCCTGCCAGTACCGAGAGCGGACACAAAAAGACAGAGCGAACTACAATCAATTAACGTTTGGCTGAGGAGATGGTGCGAGGAGGAGGGTTTCCACTTTGTTAGGAACTGGACTACTTTCTTGGGGAAGAACAAGCTCTACAGACGAGATGGACTGCACCTTAGCACAGATGGGACGAGGATGCTGGCACGCAACGTCCAGAACGTCATAGACTTGGCTTTAAACTGAGGAGAAGGGGAAAGCCGATAGTCGACCTGACCTTGACACATCGGACATCAGTACCTGACAAGGATACTGAACTGGGACATTGTAAAGGAGGACTCGGGACTGAGCGTCTATGTTTTGAAAAGGGACCTAAAGATGCTTTGCAGGGATCAAGGGTACAAATGGACCTGGTAAGCGGCACCAATACAGAACAACAGGAACCAGAGGGACAAAGACATAGTGTAAAAGAGCCCAGGACTGAGTGGGAATTAGGAGAGCAGGAGATGCAAGGGAAGCAGGCAGAGGACGTCACACACACACAGCAGGAGGAGGACGAAGCTCAGGGGCTGGTAAACCATGAAGAAAACCGCAAGAGTACCAAAGCACGAGGGAAACAAAATGAGAGGACAAAAAACAGGGTCTTAAACTGCCTATACACAAATGCTAGGAGCCTGAGGGCCAAAATGGGAGAACTGGAATTCACTGCCAGCAATAAGGACCTAGACATAATTGGAGTCACAGAAACGTGGTGGACTGAGGAAAATCAATGGGATGTGGCCATACCAGGGTACAAACTGTACAGGAGAGACAGGACACATAAAAAGGGTGGAGGAATAGCGCTGTACATAAAAGACTCCATACCATCAGCCAAGATGGAAACAACAGTACGGGTGGATGGCTTGGAATCACTATGGGTTAAACTACAGGGAGGAGCAGGGGCAGACATTAAATTGGGTCTGTACTACCGCCCACCTGGACAACCGGAAGAAATCGACCAGGAGCTGGAAGCTGAACTGAGGCAGGTATGCAAAAGCGGAAGTGTGCTGGTGATGGGGGACTTCAACTATCCTGGGATAGACTGGAGTATTGGGCACTCAAACTGCGCAAGAGAGACCAAATTCATAGAGGTCACGAGGGACTGTTTCATGGAGCAACTGGTCACGAAACCAACACGGGGCGATGCCACTCTTGACCTAATCTTCAACGGCCTAGGAGGGCCAGCAAAGGAGGTGGCGGTATTACCCCCGCTAGGTAACAGCGATCACAACACGATCCAGTGCAGGCTTGAAATTGGATCATCAAAGGGGAAAAGAACCACAACGACGGCACTCAATTTCAAAAAAGGAAATTATGATGCCATGAGGAAAATAGTGGGAAAGAAACTCAAAGGCAACATAGGGAAGACGGAATCCGTAGAACAAGCCTGGACCTTACTCAAGGAGACTATGCACGAAGCGCAAAACCTATGCATCCCCAAGTTCAGAAAAGGGTGCAAAAAAAATAGAACGAAAAATCCAGTGTGGATAACAAATGCAGTGAAGAAGGCAATAAGCGACAAGAAGGCATCGTTCAGGAAATGGAAAAAAGACCAAACAGAGGAGAACCAAAGAGTGCACAAACAACACCAGAAGGAGTGTCACCGAGTGGTTAGAAAAGCAAAAAGAGAATACGAAGAGAGACTTGCAGAGGAAGCAACAAACTTCAAGTCGTTCTTCAGATACGTCAAGGGGAAGCAACCAACGAGAGAAGAAGTGGGACCATTGGACGATGGTGACAGAAAGGGAGTAGTAAAAGAAGAGAAAGAGATAGCTGACAGGTTAAATGAGTTCTTCACGTCAGTCTTCACAATGGAAAATATAACTAACATTCCGGAACCCGAGGAGATCGTAATAAGAGACCAAGATGATAAGCTGGTCGATTTAGAAGTAAGCCAAGAGGATGTACTTAAGCAGATTGACAGACTAAAGAATGACAAATCGCCAGGTCCGGACGGCATTCACCCAAGGGTACTCAAGGAGCTAAAAAATGAAATAGCGGAGCCATTTTGACAGATATGCAACCTATCCTTAAAAACCGGTGAGATCCCGGAGGATTGGAAAATAGCAAATGTCACACCCATCTTCAAGAAGGGCGCAAGAGGAGACCCGGGAAACTACAGGCCGGTAAGCCTGACCTCAGTCCCGGGAAAGATGATGGAGGCACTGATCAAAGACAGCATCTGTGAGCACATCGAAAAAAATGGGCAGCTAAAACCGAGTCAACACGGCTTCTGCAAGGGTAGGTCATGCCTCACTAACTTATTGTACTTCTTTGAGGGGGTGAGCAGTCAGGTGGATAAAGGGGAATCTATAGACATCATTTACCTTGACTTCCAAAAAGCCTTCGACAAGGTGCCACACGAGAGACTGCTTAAAAAGATATGGAACCACGGGGTACAAGGGGAGGTCCACCGATGGATCAAGGTCTGGCTGGCAAACAGGAAGCAGAGGGTTGGCGTAAAGGGCCACTACTCAGACTGGAAAGGGGTCACGAGCGGAGTTCCGCAGGGGTCGGTGCTGGGACCGCTCCTGTTCAATATCTACATAAACGACCTAGAGGCGGGAATCAAGTGTGAGGTCATTAAATTTGCAGATGACACCAAACTATGCAGCAGGGCTCAAACCAGGGAAGACTGCGAAGATCTTCAAAAGGATCTAACACAGCTGGAAAAGTGGGCCGAAAAATGGCAGATGAGCTTCAACGTGGGGAAATGCAAGGTCATGCACGTGGGGAAAAAGAACCCGATGTTCACATACAAAATGGGGGGAACATCACTAGGGGTCAGCAACCTGGAGAGAGACCTGGGAGTGATGGTAGATGAAACACTGAAGGCATCAGCACAATGCGCCACGGCCTCAAGGAAAGCAAACAAAATGTTGGGTATCATTAAGAAGGGTATTACAACCAGGACGAAAGAAGTCATCATGCCGCTATATCGTGCAATGGTGCGGCCGCACCTGGAGTACTGCGTCCAGTACTGGTCTCCGTACCTCAAGAAAGACATGGCGGTACTTGAGGGAGTACAAAGAAGAGCAACTAGACTGATAAAGGGAATCAAAAAACTTCCATATACCGAAAGATTGAAGCAGTTGGGACTTTTCTCCCTGGAGAAGCGAAGACTTAGAGGAGACATGATAGAAACCTTCAAGATCCTGAAGGGCATAGAAAAAGTAGACAGGGACAGATTTTTCAAATTAAGGGGCGCCACAAGTACAAGGGGGCACTCGGAGAAATTGAAAGGGGACAGGTTTAGAACAAACGCTAGGAAGTTCTTTTTCACTCAGAGGGTGGTGGATACGTGGAACGCGCTTCCAGAGGCTGTTGTAGACAAGAAAACATTAAATGGTTTCAAAGAAGGTTTGGATAGATTCCTAGAAGAAAAAGGGATTGAGGGGTATAGATAGGTATAGACCATTGCTCAGGAAATGGGCCTGATGGGCCGCCGCGGGAGCGGACCGCTGAGCAGGATGGACCTAGGGTCTGCCTCAGCGGAGGCAACTTCTTATGTTCTTATGTTCTTATAAAACTTTTCTATATAAGAAGCATATTGAGTAAGGGTGTAAAACTGTTAAAAATTTAACCTGTGACCAATGAGGAATTTACATGTTACTCTCCCCACGTGAAGAGTTTAATAAGGTGGGACGGAGGAGGTGTTTTTTGAGGTCAATGGTATGAGCCAAATCAAGAAGTTGAATGAAAGATTGATGTTTTGTGAAAGAACATTAGAATCATATACTTTGGAACGATTGATATCGTAGAGTGTTGGATTGTGGTTCCAAGTAGAAAAGACTGTAGCCTTTGAATGGTCATAGGAATTCTATGGCATAAGAGCTGTTACCACCTCGGCCGGCACTAAAAACCACAATATGGTTTTGTAAATGGAAGGGTAAGTCTCTGGGTCTCTAAGCATATTTTGGAACCCTATATATCTGATGTGTATTCCTAATCTTTTTTTGAAGTTTATGATTAAGTGAGTTGCAACTGTGATGATAGGAGGATTCATTTGTATGTACTTGGATTTTCCCTTCTTATAAATCCATTTTCACCCCTAAATTTTCTAGTGACTTATACCCCTTTTACAAAACCATGCTAGTGTTTTTAGCACTATGGCAGTGGTAATAGCTCTGACACTCATAGAATTCCTATGAGCATTAGAGTTGTTACCGCCATGGCTGGCGTTTAAAACCATGCTACTGTTTTGTAAAAAGGGGGTGGATGGTTAGTCTGTTAAATAACTACAGCAATAAACAAATAGATAAAATGGAAAAACTCCAGTCTTATATTTTAAACATGGTTTTTGCAACCAAAGAGTTGAAAGTATGTTTTATGTGTATTCATAACCTGCCTAGCAGTTGACCGAGGTAATTTGGAATCATATATCTTTGTTTTTTTAAATGCTTCTGAATTATTTCATCTTTTGCTAAAACCTGTCAGGGTAATCAAACTTCCATGTAATCTCACTATTTTTGAAGATACATTACTCTAAATTGTATATTTATCAAGCAGGCATAACTTTGTGTGGCAGCTTTGAGTGATGCCATTATACAAAAGCCAGATAGGTGCATATGTTGCTTTTTATAAAACAGGTACAACATATTTGTCTCTGTGCCTTCTCTGCCTAGGCCCCTTGTTAGGAAATTATTCATTACATATATTAGATATTACAACAGCAACTGATAAGTGGAAGGTAGCCTAATGTTTAAAGGAACAAGATTCTTTGCTTCAGATGCATGCTTAGATTTAAGTCTTTTGAGGACAGGAAAATATCTACTGTTCCTGAATATAGCCAGATAAAACCTGTTGTAATTTTCCATCTTTCATGCCTTCCCCGCACTCTTGTGAGGGGTTTTCTTCCTTCCCTGGGACAGTAATGTTATAATTGGCAGAACTGTGGAAGTATTGCAAACCAGCCAGCATGAGGCTCTGAGCATCTGAAAATGTTCATGGCCTGCTGGCTTCTGCCCCCTCCAAAACAGGAAGTTTAGGTGGGTGAGAGTTGATTCTCGCTAGGGGATGCTAGAGGTCCCTGTTTCATTTCCCAGATGAGCCCCCAAGCTAAACTATACCCATGGAATATAGGGAAATTATTTGTCCTGTGACCCTAGCCCTGGCCTTTCTTTGTCTTGCCTGTCTACTCCTGATTCTATCTGCCTCCCATCCCTTTTCCCCCCTTCTTATACTCATGCATTTTCAGCCATGTGCTCTGACTGAGCTATCCGGGAATATATACTGAGCTATGCAAGAATCAATTAATATATATTTTATTAACAATCAATAACAGGTTACAAGAGCAAATCCTTATAGCATATGGAGCTGACAGATAGTATGCCTCAAGCGCTTGAGTATACCTGGATGTCTGTCCTTCCTTATAGCCAAAAGAGCTATCCTTTATATGCTTCTGATAGCCCTGGCCCACGTTGGTGCATGTTACATTGTTAGTTTTCATTGGTTTCTTCCAAACGTCATTTATCAGTTTATTAGTTGGTTAACATTATCTGTGTCATATTGTACGTAAACCCTGTTTACTAAAATCACTACCTATTCCCGTCAAATGCCATTTTAATATCAGGTCATCAATTTTGAGCAAAGGGTCAAGTAAGATTCTGCCCATTCTAGGATATTTCTTACAAATAATGTATTTTTATATTCTTGGTCAGGACATGTCCTCATCCTTCTTATGTTCACTTCCCTGTTCTTATGGCACTACAGCAGATGTGGTACCAGTTGCCATGTAAAAAAATAAGTTTTGCTTGACATGCTTATTTTAGCATAAGTTTTGCTTGGCTTGCTGATTTCAGCAAGCTTACATTGTGCAAAAGCTGATAGCTTTAGTCAGAGCATTTTCAGCCATCTTAGGCCTTTAGTAGTTTTTATTGGCCTATTATTCTGGGGGATTTTCAGGGGTTTTTGTCTTCACCTCTAGTTTCATAGGGGACTTAAACTCTTCACCTGTATACCTGTACAGGACTCTCTCTCTCTCCTCCCCCTCCCTTATCATTGTTCCAGGTCTTGAGCATGTGCAGATGCTCAAGGCCCTGAGTTGACTGTCCCCAATGCACACAAGGACTACCAAAACCAAAGAGTCAATCAGGAAAAAGGAACTATTACCAGAAATACACAGGTATGCATAGGCTGGCTATACCAGGCCCTCTATTTGAAGAACATCTCTTCCGGAAGGTTGCTGTCTTCCAACTTTAACATAGATTCAAGGCTGGCTGGTGCTTGATAGTTAACACTGGAAAAAAAGCTAACATTTAGGGGTGAATTCATCAAGCAGTATTAGGGTTTAACACACCTCAATACATGTAAAATGCTGAAAGACCATATGTACAAAAAAGGGCTTTAGAATATAGTATAAGCTAATTCCCTTAGCGTGTGTTAAAGGCAAGTTAAGCCCTAATACTGCTTGAGGAATTCTTTCTTAAATGACACTGGAAAAAAAGAGCTGTCATTTCAGAGCTTATTCCCATTGGTTCAGGTTTGAAACCTAAAGGAAAATGTTATTTCCCATGACATTTCACACAAATGCACATTCCTATAATACAGAACGCCCATTCTATAAAGTATATAACTGAGTTTGCAAATAGATGTGAACATTTATGCCATCTTACCACCAATTTCTTCTTAATAATAGCCTAAAGATATCTCAATACAAGATCATTCACAGAGTCCTCTAAAGAATTAACCCATATAAAATGAGTTTTTTATGAGGTCCGAAAGGGGTATCAGACAGCCCAACAAACAGCCTAGTTTGAAGGGAATAAAATCTTCATTTGCCCCACGGTACCTCCTCCTCCGTATTAATTCTTTTTCTTTTTTTCTTTTTTCCTTTTTTCAAATATTATTCTTATTTATAGTCATTTCTGGTGCTTATATCTTATTACTAGCTGATCACCTGGCGTTGCCCGGATATTTATTTATCCCAATCTTCTATTAGACAGGAAAAGGAATCGTGGACATCTTCATTTTTAGCAGGAATAATGGCCGTCTGTCTGGGGCTGAACTTGGACTTAAACGGCATTGGAAGTGTCAGTGTTATCTCAGGAAGTCTCTGAAGCTCTAGATGTAGCAGCTCTCTTGCGCAGCATGGCAAGTCTTGTATTCCTGTCCTCGGGAGTTTCTTGTCTACGCTGTTGTTTCATATTTTAGCCTTTGATTGCACTTGGCCAATTGTCTTACGTTTCGTTGGAGGCACTGTTACAGCAATATCTGTGGTTTTATACATCAATATCTGTGGTTTTATACATCACCCCCCTTCCCACCTCCACAGTACTTTTTTCCAGATAGTAAGTCATATGTATATCTATTTATCCCAATCCCTATCGTGTATAGTAAGTCATATGTATACCAAGTTTAGTTGAAATCTGTCCATGCGTTTCAGCATTATTCTGTGAAAACTATGGTTTAGACAGTAATATCTGTCGTTTTTGATAATTTTTACCTCACCCCCTTCCAACCCCCCAGTATATTAAATGATATGTATACCAGGTTTAGTTGAAATCTACAATCTGTTTCAGAGTTATGCTGGAATGGATTCAAATAAAGATACTTTATAGTGGTGAATGAAATTATTTTTTTACAGCTTAATAAAAAGTACAATATTCAAATTATAATGTGAAATATTTGACAAAATGAATACAATACAACTAACGCAAACCGTGATTATAAACAACATTTTTAGTTTCACCTCCTGGAGCAAGAACATATAAATTCTTGGGTGAACCCAGCCCTGAGCAAGCAACATAGAGTTGTGGGCCGCGAGACCCTCAGAACATATCACCCCAGGTAGTGAGGGATCTGCATACCAAGTTTCGTTCAAATCGGTCAAGCCGTTTTTGAATTACAGTGAGAATGGCAGCTTTTTACATTTTTTCCATTGACATGAATGGGTGAAATCTGATTTTATGTTTGTAGCTCCGCCCATGTGTGCAGGTGGGCCGCGAGACCCCCAGAACATATCACCCCAGGTAGTGAGGGATCTGCATACCAAGTTTCGTTCAAATCGGTCAAGCCGTTTTTGAATTACAGTGAGAATGGCAGCTTTTTACATTTTTTCCATTGACATGAATGGGTGAAATCTGATTTTAAGTTTGTAGCTCCGCCCACGTGTGCAGGTGGGCCGGGAGACCCCCAGAACATATCACCCCAGGTAGTGAGGGATCTGCATACCAAGTTTCGTTCAAATCGGTCAAGCCGTTTTTGAATTACTGTGAGAATGGCAGCTTTTTACATTTTTTCCATTGACATGAATGGGTGAAATCTGATTTTCTGTTTGTAGTTCCGCCCACGTGTGCAGGTGGGCCGCGAGACCCCCAGAACATATCATCCCAGGTAGTGAGGGATCTGCATACCAAGTTTTGTTCAAATCGGTCAAGCCGTTTTTGCGTGATCGCGGCACATACACACACACACACACACACACACATACATACACACATACCTCCGATTTTATATATATAGATTTCATACAGTTATTTATACTGAATACTTATTTCATACAGTTATTTATACTGAATACTTAGCTTTCAGCCTTGAAATCATTCCCCTGAGCGCCTTGGCGTTCAGGGGAATGATTTCAAGGCTGAAAGCTAGGTATTCAGTATAAATAACTGTATGAAATAATAAGATATAAGCACCAGAAATGACTATAAATAAGAATAATATTTGAAAAAAGGAAAAAAGAAAAAGAATTAATACGGAGGAGGAGGTACCGTGGGGCAAATGAAGATTTTATTCCCTTCAAACTAGGCTGTTTGTCGGGCTGTCTGATACCCCTTTCGGACCTCATAAAAAAACTCATTTTATATGGGTTAATTCTTTAGAGGACTCTGTGAATGATCTTGTATTGAGATAACATTTATGCCAGCCATAGAGCTATATACTGTAGATGGTTATACCTAAAAGCTAGAAATATGCATGTAACTTATAGTACTCTATAAGTTACACATATGAGTTCACCCAGACCCTACCTATGCACAATGTTCCCTCCAAGTCAGGGGTGAGCGACCTCAGTCCTTGAGAGCTGCAACCCAGTAAAGTGTTCAAGTAGCTCAGATCACTGCAACTAGGGTGCAAGCAAGATTACATTGCTACTCCCATGTTACACCTGTACTAGCTGAACTTCACTGCTTGACGGTCATTTGGAGAATACAATTTAAGATACTAACGTTGGTATTTAAATCTATATGTGGCTTATTGCCTAAGGTGATTGCTTCTTTTTTGCAGCTACATGTTCCTTCTCATTCTTTAAGATCAAAAGGCAGAGACTATTTGGTTATTCCTTCAATTCACTCTGTGATTAAAATTGTGAATCGTGTTCGCATGTTTCAAGTAGCTGGACCATCATTGTGGAACTCAGTCCCAGATTATATTCATTTGATCACTGACTTTTTGGCCTTTCAAAAAAGTTTGAAAGCCCACTTTTTTGACCGGCATTTTCAGATTTGAGTATTTTATAGTTTGTAATTATTTAGCTCATTTATTTGTAGATGTTTTTGAATTACATACTGTATGGTGATGTTTTATTTTGATCTGTTTAAGTTTGTTACCCATAAATCACATATAAAATAGCATTACTCACACATAAAATATTAATAAACAAAGCTCCTGCATTCTTAGAAAGATTTCTAATACCATATATTCCCAGAAAATCCTTAAGATCCAAAGAAAAATCTTTACTAGTAGTCCCCTCGCTAAAATTAATTTATTCAAGGAGGGATGTGATTTTTTCTGTCACAGCTCCTCAAATTTGGAATTCGCTCCTGATTAACATAAGAGAAGAAAAATTACTTAGCAAGTTTAAAAGTCTCTTAAAAAGGTGGCTCTTTAAGGACGCTTTTAACTGATTCATTTAAATTGTATTATTTTACAGTGGACTAGGAATACTGCCAAGTTAAAATTAAGTGGACAACCTTCCCTAACCTCTTGTTTCTCTACCTATCCCTTTTTATTTGTTTAATTGTATTTAATCCTCTTTTTTTCTCCTCCCTTTTTCAAACGTATTATTTTATTAAAATTAGAACTAATTGTCTTGTTTTTTTATTTTAACCTAATTTTTAACTAAATGCAAATCGCATTGGATTTCGATTTTGCAATCAAATCAAATATTTTAAATAAACTTGAAACTTAAATGCATGTACAGGTACAGGCATAATAGAAATCCCTAACGTAATGTAATGTAATGTAATGGTGTTATCCACATAGACGTTTGATATGAGGGCTACAAATGTTTTAAATAAATAAAATAAATGCATAAATGTCCCCAATGAATATGCAAGAGATCTATTTGCTTGCAATGCAGGCGGTGCTCACAAATAGATCCTATGCATATTTACTGGGAAACTCCTGAAAACCTGACGTGTTTCAGCTGACATAAATAGTGACGTTCAATTTTAGGCACAAGAATTGGCAGAGAATCATCACACGCTAACTGAATAGGAGATGGTAAGGGCACCATCGTTACTTTCTTTCAGTGTTTGTGCTAATGCTAACATTGGTGCATGGCCAGAATTTGTGAAATGCCCAACCTGAGGTATCAGTAAGTGATGAGATTTAATTGGGGAAAAAATTCTCGAGTTCTTGTCATTTTTCAACTTAATAAATAGGCCTTTGGTGAATCAAGCACCATGCTATTAATAAAAACATTCACCACATACTCTTTTTGCCATCCCTCATTTCCGTGTTATCTTCTCTAACACGTATGGTCTTTCTCTTCTTCTATTTCTCTTTTTCTCTTCCTCAATTTCTCTTGTAGCCCTCTATTTCCTTCCCTGCGGTTTTTATGTTTGCATTTCTTTGCTTTCTGATTCTCTCTCACTATTTGTTCCACTTTCCATACTCTTTATTGCTGCTACCCAATCATGAATATAAAGATCTCTTCATATCATCTCATTTTAAAATAATATTAGCATGATTGTTTCACATTTCAGGCTATTGCCTTCCAACATCATCATGCAATTAAGGGAATAAGAGAATATCCAATCTTGTGGATTTTCAATCATGTGAAGCCAGTGGCTAGTTTTTATACTTTGATGTGTCTGGCTTCAAAAATCTGATAAGGATAAATAATCCAGTGAGGAGTTACCTAGCTTTCTATGATACTAAACATTTTAAGAGATTAGAATTAGACCTGGACAATAGCGAATAAACCCTGACTGCAGCTATTTTGCTTTGAGCAGGTGTTCCTATAAAGGCTCAAACACATTGTGACTGACAAGCTTTTCTGCATTCTGGCTTGGAGCTGTACACAGCATGCGTAATCATAGGTTGAGCTGGATAAGAATAGACAGGAGCAAGTATTAACCCTGCAGGACTCAATGACTGAATGTCAAACCATTTTCAGAGTGAAGGTCCAATTCATAACAAAATTAAGACCCTTCTCTGTCAGGTGAGTTGGGTAAAATTGTTTCTACCATCTTTATGGTAGGATTAAGAGGCAAAATCTGCATGTGGTGCAACCTCACTCCTTTCTCCCCCTCCTGAAAGTTATTGGGAAAAAAAAACCAGCTTTGAGTTTCGACAAGCTCCATCTGATGGTAGAAATCTGCTATAGAATTCAGATTAACTGTACTGGTTTGCAAAGAAAAGTAATGATTTTGTGTCTGAAAAGGATTGTACCTACCCCTACTGGTTTTGGCATTTCTTACCTTTGACAGTACAGCTGAGTTAAGCTTCAGGTAGTAGATATGTGATGATTTCGAAAAGTGATACTCACTACCCAAAAACAGGACGAGTGGTAGAAAAAAAACAACAAACTACACACTTTCTACTAATAAATAACTTGGACGCCAGACCTTTGTTCACATGAAAGAAAAAGCCTCAGATTCTAATGAGTCTTTAAAATGACCCTACCACCTCCATATCATTGGCATAAAAAACTTTCATGAATTCAACAAAGCTGGCAGAGGTTGTGGTAAAAGCGGATAGCATAGCTGGTTTTAAGAAGAGTTTGGACAATTTCCTAGAGGAAAATCCATAGTCTGTTATTGAGAAAGATATGGGGCAAGGCACTGCTTGCCCTGGATTGGTAGCATGGAAATGTTGCGACTCTTTGTGTTTTGGGCAGGTACTAGCTTTGGCCACCGTGAGAGCAGGCTACTGGGCTTGATGGACCTTTGATCTGACCCAGTAAGGCTATTCTTATGTTCATGTTCTTAAGGCTTGTTAGTAAAAGTAGACACAATTCTCTACAGGATGCCGATGTGAGATTGACACACGATCAGCAGTCACTTCTTAGGTGGCCTCCGAGATTGGTGTCCTTTAGAGAATCAAGCCCTTAGTCTCTCCACTATGCTCTTTTTACCCCTTGGTTATCTAGCAGTTCAACCAAATCTTTTACTGGCTTCTTGCTTCTAATATACCTACAGAAGTTTTTACTACATGCTTTTGCCTCCAACACAATCATTTCAAAGTCTCTCTTTGCCTTCCTTATTAGTGCCTTGCATTTGACTTACTGTTCTTATTATTTTAAGTTAGATCCTTCTTCCATTTTCTGATACACTGTTCTTTTAAAGATAAATTCTGATGGATGTTTATTCAGCTCTAATAGCTTCCTTCACCTCATTTTTTAACTATACTGGCTGTTTAACCTTCCTTCCACCTTTTTTCAATATGTGGAATATATCTGGTCTGGTCATTTTTTGAATAACATCAATGCCTGATATAAAATTTTGATATTTGCAACTACTCCTCAGAGGGATTTTTTGTTTGTTTTTGACATTCTCCTTTTTGAAAGTTAAATGTTAATGTATTAGTTTTCCTGAGTGTAGTTACTCCAGATAATATATCAAATCTGATCATGTTATGATCACTGTTATCAAGTGGTCCCAGCATCATTTCCTACTGTACTAGATCATGTGCTTCACTAAGGATTATATCTAGAATTGTTCCTCAGGAGCTACTGGGTCCTGTTGGTGGGAAGATAATGGTTTTCACTGCCTCCTTGCTATCTAAATATGGGAGGGACCTACTCCCTCATCCTCATTGCCCTCTTCTCCAACCTGGTACCTTTCTGCAGCATCTGCAAAATAGAAAACAGCAAAGCATTTATAAGAACTACGCTAAGACAGTATAAAGATCTGGTGATTTGTGAATGCACAAGTGACTATATGGAACTATAGATGCTACCATCAGCTAATAATAATAATAAAATGTATTTATAACCCACGATACATTGCAGTTCAGAACGGTTTACATCAAAAGAAACTGCCAAGCGCAGTAGAATACATACATAAGAACATAAGAATTGCTGCTGCTGGGTCAAACCAGTAGTCCATTGTGCCCAGCAGTCTGCTTACACGGCGGCCCTTAGGTCAAAGACCAGTGTCCTAACTGAGACTAGCCTTACCTGTGTACGTTCTGGTTCAACAGGAACTTATCTAACTTTTTTCTTGAATCCCTGGAGGGTGTTTTCCCCTATAACAGCCTCTGGAAGAGCATTCCAGTTCTCTACCACCCTCTGGGTAAAGAAGAATTTATTTACGTTTGTACAGAATCTATCCCCTTTTAACTTTAGAGAGTGCCCTCTCATTCTCTCTACCTTGGAGAGGATGAACAACCTGTTTTTATCTACTAAGTCTATTCCCTTCATTATCTTGAATGTTTTGATCATGTCCCCTCTCAGTCTCCTCTTTTCAAGGAAGAAGAGGCCGAGTTTCTATAATATCTCACTTTATGGCAACTTCTCTAGCCCCTTAACCATTTTAGTTGCTCTTCTCTGGACCCTTTCGAGTAGTACCGTGTCCTTCTTCATGTACGGTGACCAGTGCTGGACGCAGTATTCCAGGTGAGTGCATACTATGGCCCGGTACAGTGGCATGATAACCTTCTCTGATCTGTTCATGATTCCCTTAATCATTCCTAGCATTCTGTTCGCCCTTTTCACCGCCACCACACATTGTGCGGATGGCTTCATTGACTTGTCGACCAGTACTCCAAAGTCTCTTTCCTGGGGGGGTCTCTCCAAGTACTGCACCGGACATCCTGTATTCGTGAATAAGATTTTTGTTACCGACATGCATCACCTTACACTTATCCACGTTAAACCTCATTTGCCATGTCTCGGCCCATTTCTCGAGCGTGTTTATGTCACGTTGCAGGTCTTTGAAATCCTTCTGTGTCTTCACCACTCTCAATAACTTTGTATTGTCTGCAAATTTAATCACTTCGCTTGTTGTACCAATTTCCAGGTCGTTTATAAATGTGTTAAAGAGCACAGGTCCATGCACCGAACCCTGCGGCACTCCATTCGTGACGCTTTTCCAGTCTGAATATTGCCCATTTATCCCCACTCTGTTTCCTATCCGCCAACCAGTTTTTAATCCACATGAGTATTTCACCCTCAATTTCATGGCTCACAATTTTTCAAAGTAGTCATTTATGCGGGACTTTGTTGAACGCCTTCTGAAAATCCAGATATACAATGTTGACCGGCTCACGCTTGTCTATCTGCCTGTTTACTCTCTCAAAGTGCAGGAAGTTCGTCAAGCAAGATCTTCCCTTGCTGAAGCCGTGCTGGCTGGTCCTCATCAGATTTTGTCCATCTAGGTGATCAATGATGCAGTCCTTTATCAACACCTCTACCATCTTTCCTGGTACTGAGGTCAGACTCACCGGTCTGTAGTTTCCCAGATCTCCCCTCGAACCTTTCTTGAAGATCGGTGTAACATTCGCTACTTTCCAGTCTTGCGGAATCCTTCCAGATTTGATTGAAAGATTGGCTATTAGTTTATGCAGTTCAGCTATAGCCCCTTTCACTTTTGAGCTCTCATGTTAACTTGGTAATGGATATTTTCAGATCAGTTGGGGGCTGGTAAGGGTGCAAAAATGAGAGGAATCATCAGGGTAAATTTTGAAGATCGGGATACAGGAAAGTTTAGGCTTCACTGTCATTTAGCACATTTAGTCATAAGACAGGAAGGATGATGGGAGAAACAATGCCTATCATTTGTTTTTGCTTTTGCTTTTTTATCTGACAAGAAAGAAGAGAGAAAGAGGACTAAGGGCTGGGGCCAGAAGGAAAAAATGGCTGAATGTTCTAAAAGTAAATATGACTACATTGTCTTCCCATCTCTCACCTGGGTTTCATTGATCAAGTTAAGTGGCTGGTACTTATTCATACCCTTCTAACTTTCTCCCCTTAACCTAACATTGCCCTATACATAAAGTAGACAGAATCTGAGCAGTGCAGGAGTAAATAAATTTGGAGTGGAGGCCTTCAGCAAATGAATAAAACCTGAATAAGTGAATGGGAGAATACCCCCTTTGGGGTTTGTTTGGAGCAGAGCAGAGGTCAGTAATAGAATATTTATGGTCACTCTACATCCTACTCCCTTCTGACTTTTTTTTCAGGCCATGGTAATATCCTTCTTATAAGCAACAAATGCATCTCATATATAACTGTTTATGACAGTCCCAAAAGAATATGCGATGTCTGCAACTAGTGCAAAATGCAGCGGTCAGACTTATCTTCGGGTTAAAGAAATTTGATCACGTGACACCTTACTACCGGCAGAAGCACGCATAAAGTTTAAGTTCGCCTGCCTCTGCTTCAAAGTACTCTATGGTCTAGCCCCTAAATACATAACGGACCTTTTCACCTTCTCCACCAACAAACACAAGAGAAGCTCACATCTGAACTTCGTTTCCCCCCCAGTCAGAGGTTGCAAACTAAAAAAACACCACGAACACCTTCTCTCACATCAAGCAGCATTATGGGGTAAAGACCTAGAACAATTGCTTTCGCCCACCACTTACGAGGAATTCAGGAAGCGCCTAAAAACATACCTATTCCTGAAGTACCTAGACAACTGACCCGTACACCTCTCTCAATAACGGTTTTCTTGACCTATTCTCAATCTCTTCTCTCTTAAGTTCACTCATTTTGTACTTCTCGTAATCTTTTGTAAACCGCATAGAACTTCACGGTATTGCGGTATATAAACTGTTATTATTATTATTATTACTTTTTCAGAGACCTGAATATTTGTTTCTATGCAACAACTAAAGACCCAAACATGCAAGTTTGTGGTGAGGAACTAAGTTTCAGAGAGTTAAATTTTCTTTCCACTGAAATATGTAGGGTGGACTACACATATTTTGATATATATTTTGATAATGTGTACATTTAGGGGCTCATTCGATAACATTAGAATTCACACTCAGTCATCTTAAACTACCAATAACATTTCAATAAAACACCTATAACATCTTATGGCATAAATAACTGGCTGCAGCTTTATTCAAAAATTTAACACAATTCATTACTTAAATTTATTAACATTCACAAATCCCAAAGCGGCTATCCCCCAAGACCCTTTTCCCCGTGAGCTATTCAGTAATGAATGTAGCTCCTCCATCTTATCAACCCCCTCCAACTTCAGTCATAAGATGACCTACGATATCATCAGGTCATCCCCCCCACCCATTTCATGGCAGTGTCGTCCATGAGTGATCCCCATTGATTCCCCACCTCCTGGCGGTGTCGCCCATGAGTAATCCATTTCAATTCTCCCTGTCAACATATATATTAATTCAATCCATCAGCCTCATTTCATAATATTTTCCCCCATTCAGCCCAACTCCCCCAATCAAGTTGCGACTGCCCTCCCCCAATCCCTATTCTCTCAATATCTCAAATTTGCTCCCCCAGTCCTCCCAACAAATCCCCACATTATTCCCCAATACGGGTGGGTGGGCAGGAAAATTATTTCCCACTAATACAAAACCAATCACCCACCTCCCTCCAATTCCCACAAATGACTATCCCGCCAAAAACCCCTAATCTTTTCCACCAATCACCCTTACTCCCCTTTCAACCAATCACATTTCCATCCTCCACAAATGCCCTAACAACCCCAAAACAACCAATCCCCTTATCCCCTTTTCCTCTAATCTCTCTAGCTCTTATTCTTACTCTGTCACCTCTTTCCCCCTCCCTCCCCTCACCAAATCCCTAGTCACATAAGATGACGAGCTCATCTAATATTATTGTCCCACCAGTCTAAACTAGTGGGCCCCTTTAAACAGTGCCTAAATCAGCTAGCGCCTAAATAAATGGTGCCGGCCACATGTCAATCACACTTCGGCACTTGCTTACAGAATCACGGCTAGCGGCGCCTATGTAAAAACTTAGGCACTCAAAATGTAGGCCAGAGTTTTAAAGGCCTACATTTCAGGTGCCTAAATTTTTGAAGAATCACACTTAGTGGGTGCCTAAGTCACGCTCCACCCATAGAAACATCCACTCATGTGTTAGTTGCCACTAAACACCATGCCTATCTTTTATACAATCGGATAGGCACCTATTACCCAATTAAGGCCCTCTTTTATAAAGCCTTATTAGGCTTTTTTTATAGCCGGCTGTGGCAGTATTATCTCCGGCACTCATAGAATTCCTATGAGCATCAGAGCTAATACCGCCACGGCCAGCGATAAAAAAAAAAAAGCCTAACAAATTTTTTTGTAGCAATTATTGAGCCTATTAAGTGTATTTTCTCAATTAACCCCCTCCTTTATAAAGCCAACCTAGCGTTTTTAGCGCCGGCCACTGTGGTAACGGCTCCGACGCTCATAAAATTCCTATGAACATCTGAGCTGTTACCGCCGTGACCAGCGCTAAAAACGCTAGCGCGGTTTTGTAAAGGAGGGGGTAAGTTAGGTGCCCTTTATAGAACAGCCCCTTGGTGATCTAAATCCAAACGATATTACCTGAATATTTAAAATAATTTCCCATCCTAACCAGAACAGTAATGCTAAATAAAACAACAACTGGAAAGATCCTAAAAAGGCATCTCTAAAGATCAGACCTAGATAAAGACAGTTAATTATTCTCACAGATATTTATTACCTCAAAGTGTCCAAATAAAATGTAGCTTCTAAACTATTATCCAAGTAAACTAAATGATTTCAGCTGGTCCTTTTTACTCTGTATTGATAATCTTTAAAGGAAACCGTACATAAGCACAATTTCTTCTTTAAAAAAAAGAGCCTTCTGTAGAATCAACAAGCATAATTTTAAAATGGCATAACATTTTGCAAACTAGTGATACATTCATTTTCCTAATCAATGTGACCTTCATTTAAAAAGTGTCCCTCTCTTGGGTAACATTCAAAGAACATTTGTATCGATATATTTATTTCACAGAGCATGCCCTTAGCAGCATGTAACAAAATCATAGCTTGTTGCAAACCTGTTATAATAAAGATGATTAGTGTGAATAAGACATACTCTGAAAATGGAGCTGCTTCTGCAAAACGAAGTTTTGATAATGCTCCATATTTCAGCATGCTTAATGAAACATGATATAAATGTTAGCATAAAATAATCATTACAACACATCATGAGATTTTTTTTTTTAAAAAAAAGATTGTTAATATAGTTAAAGACATAACAAATGATTGTGTACTTTTATTGTTTTCCTCTGCTATTTTCTTTAAAAGAAAATCTATATAAATTTATATTGTTTGTTCTTTCTTGGCCTCTTATATTTGGAAAACTGCAATTCTACCGCATTGGACTTTGACTTGCTATATTGCAGAGCTCAATAATCTGTCTCAGCTCAGGGTTAAGCGATGGAATTCATTTAAATGCCCCAGAAGTAATCATCCACAAAGACTACATTATTTCTCTTTTATGAATTTTCAAACCTAATACTGATGGGTGGCATGCAATTAAACCTGATCAATATGTAATTTAGGTGGGCTGACATGTTTTCAAATTCTCAGAATACAGATTCTTTCAATATTGCAAGAGCTTAGTAAAATACTGTGCTCTTTACAGAACTGCCATGGCAGCTTAGTACAGTACTAAACTAATATGTTTGGTCACAAGATGTATTGAGTATTAATTAAGCTCATAAGCCTTCATTTGCAAAGTAAAGAATAAGCATTCCATGAGCTAAAATCCTTCAAATGCCATGTAATAGTAACGGAGCACTGCCTTTCAATCTTAAGAGTGAGTATGTAGTAGGATAAAGTAATAATAATCAGTTTATATGCCGCAGGACCATGAAGTTCTATGCGGTTTACAATAATTAAAAATTACAATTAAAAGAGAAGTTAGATAGAGTTAAAAAATTAAAAGCCAATGATTAAAAAATACTGCAATGATCTAAATGGTCCATTATAAAATCATTGCTAATTAACTGCCTAAATATTTCGTAAACAGATATGTCTTAAAGGGCTCCTTTTACAAAGGTGCGTTAGGGCTTTAACGCACGGAATAGCGCTCGCTGAATTGTCGTGTGCACTTGATCTTAATGCCAGCATTGAGCTGGCATTAGTTCTAGAAGCGTAGCGCGGGTTTAGCACGCACTAAAATCCTGCGTGCTCTAAAAATGCTCACGCACCTTTGTAAAAGGAGCCCTAAGTGTCTCCTAAATTCCACATAGGAGTCAGAAAGCATAAGCAGATGTTCCAGATACTTATATTATATATAGTAACATTTAGGGGCATAATTGTCAATATGAGTTACCATTAAGATGGATCATTTGTTGTTCTTTTGTCCTTTGATACTCAATTTTTGGAAGTCGATATGGGGACATATTAATAACATACTGGAATCATCAATTCCATTAACCTATGATGTAGTCATCTGTGGGACACTATTGCATATTAAACCCCCATTGGACCGGTATAAATGCCGGCTTTTCATTATCATGACCGGGATTACCATGCAAATGGTTACCCACAATTGGAAAAATTGGGATCGGCTTAGTTTTACCTTTTGCTGGGTGAATTTATGTTTGCGTTATAAGTATGAGAAAATGAACGCTGACATGTTGGGGCATAATAATTTATTCAGATTAGTTTGGGGTCCATTAAAGACTTTTGTTACTTCGGTATAGTTGTCTTTTACCTTTAATTTCCTTTAGATTTATGCACACATCCAGGGGAGGGTGGGGGGTTATCTCTTTGTTTTATTTCTTGATTGAATGTACTGGAAGGGAGGGGGTAATTCATTTTGTATTGTTACTGATGGATTGTAAGTGCTGATTCTGATTATTAATGTATGTAAAATTTTATGCACTTTGTATTAGCCTTGAAAATTTAATAAAGATTTTTTTTAAAAGATGTGTTGTTTTACTCTTAACTTGTGCTATTTTAGCACATGCCCCATTTTTTTTTTTTAAATTATGAGACATAATTAATAATAACTGGAGTTAATAGTAAAATATGACATCTTAATAGTAGCCCAAAATTGAAAACTTTCCCCCTTAAGGCTTACCACAAAGAAATTGTAATAGCCAGGGTCCACAGCTTTCTTCAAGGGAGAAATGCAAAACAGGGTCCTTCTTGCTGAATTCCTTCTTCTCTGCAGTGATATAGCAAGGGACGTTGGTGCCCAGGGCGATAGTGCCTGTCATTACCACACCCATGCACCCCCCACACACACTATTCCCCGCCGCTTCAGCACCCCTCCACTCCCTCATACCTCTTGAAATGTTCGCCAGCACAAGCAGCATCTTCCACCTGCTGCCCGCACTAGCCTCAGCTCTCTTATGATGTCATATCCCGGTCCCGTGACCAGGAAGTGATGTCAGAAGGGAGCCAAAGTCAGCGTGAGCAGTAGGTGGAAGATGCAGCTCATGCTGGTGAACATGTGTAGAAGTGTGCAGGGGGGGGGCACCGGCGCTAATGCTCCACCCAAAGATCGCACTCAGGTCAGTCTGATGTCCCCCTTGCTACCCCACTGTCTCTCTGTAAATATTGTAGAAGGAGGGTCAGCGTGGTGGCAGGTGACAAAGATTGGCCAGTCTCTTTCTATGGCATGAAATCAGTGTGAGCCTGCCATGTGCCCTGTCTCTCTAGAGTGGGGTGAGGGGTGATGGGAAAGACATGATCCTGGTAGCAGCACAGTATCTCAGGCCATAGTCTCTCCCCCACCCCTCCATGCTCCTGGCCAGATTATAATATTTAGAACCGCACCTAGAGAATGACACAGGGAAAAAATTTATCACCGTTCCCGCTCCGTCCCCGTGAGCTCATCCCCATCCCTGCCCCGTCCCCGCGAGCTTAGTCCCCATCCCCGCCCTGCAAACTGTCAGATCCCGTCCACACAAGCCTCAAATAGTTATGATTTTATACTGAACTTATTTTATTAAAGTATAAAAAGAGACAATATTCTGTACAATTGTCATTTTATAAACACAAATAATACAGAGCAAGGATCAACAAAACCCCTGTCTCCCCTCCCTTTCACAAACATCCTCTCCACTATTGTGAAAACTGAACAAACCAAATTAGTACAGAATGCTACATAGAAAAATCAAGCTAACTTCAGTCACACATGACAGGAATAGTGTTAGGGGATAGCAACTAGGGCAACTGCCCCCCTGGTCAGAGAGAGAACTTAAGCCAGCTGGAATCTATAGAAGCACAGCCTGGGTTTTGCGGTCCCCAGTTATGTCTAATACCAGCTCTAGCAGGATACATATTTCAAATCTGAAATATTCTAATCACAAAATATAAAATAAATTATTTTTTTTTCTACCTTTTGTTGTCTGGTATTTATTCTTCAAATCATATTGGTCTCAGGCTTTGGTTTTGGGTTCCTTCTGTCTTCATCGTGGCATGGCTGGCTCCTCAAGGTAAAATAGGTGCAAGAGTTGCTGAGGAGATGCCAAGTCTGACAGAGGCACAATTTTTTTTACCACAGGAGCAAGATTTTTCACCGCTCCCATGGGGCGGTGAAAGGTCTTGTCCCCATTCCTGAGGTAAACCAGTTGCAAATTTCTCCATTCCTGTGGATTTACTGCAGTAACCACGGTTTACCGCGGTAAACAGTCCCCATGTCATTCTCTAACTGTATCCTCTCTCTATCCTGCATTCCCCTTCTCTATACATCCTTCCTTCCCGAAACCAAACAACAAGGTCCATTTCCTCACTGGATGTCAAATAAAGTAACTGAGCACATAATGAATGTCAGAAATGACATTAAAACTTCAAAATGTGATAGCATATCATGTTGCAGAACCAACTAAGCTATGGATAAAGTAGAACCTGAATCTTGCTATACTCATAAATGACACTCAACTAAATGCACAAATCTATTTTTCTAGTTGACTAACAAGATTTTATATTTGTAACCTCCCCCCACCATAACTGTTACCCCTGAAAATTATGTTGTGCCACATTTAAAATTATGTATGTAGATCTGCAATCTGCCTAGAAACTGACAGTGCAGAATATAAATATTTTAAATAAATAAATAAATAAAACATTCAATATGCAAACATATGAATCTATGCCACTTCATTACCACATGTGCCTTCATTGCCAGAGGTGTTCAAAACATCCACAGTGGGGAAAGCTTTTATTGCAGAGTCTTGAAAAATCTACCACAGGAAATGGAGGGCTTCAGTAATGGGTCTGTGTAAGAAAATCAACCACTGGGCAGATACCAAACCTGACCATTTGCATTGTTATGATTGGTGTCAGGTCAAAAGCGCGCCAGGACAAAGGCGCGCCTAGACAATTGAGCGCAGCGCGAAGGCGCGCGCTGCTCAAAATTACTGTTTTTAGGGCTCCGACGAGGGGGCGTGGGGAGGAAACCTCCCACTTTACTTAATAGACATCGCACCGCATTGTGGGGGTGTTGTGGGGGGCGTGGGGGGTTGTAACCCCCCACATTTTACTGGAAACTTAACTTTTTCCCTGTTTTTATGGAAAAAGTTAAGTTTACAGTAAAATGTGGAGGGTTACAACCCCCCAAACCCCCCATAATGCCGGCGTGATGTCTATTAAAAAAGTGGGGGGGTTCCCCAACAAAACCCCCCGTCAGAGCCCCTAAAAACTGTAATTTTCTTCAGCGCGCGCCTCCGTCTTGCGCTCAGTTGTGGGCGCGTGCCTTTTTCTTTCGCGCCGTTGTCTATGAACCGTTATGATTCACTCTTAAGTTCCATAGCCTCCCTAATTGCTAAAAATTAAGCCACATCTGGATCCTTTAGCTAAAGGGAGTTGGGCAGCTAGGGCCTGATGCCAGACTTGTACGGTTTGTGTCCCGTACGTGGTAAGAGAAAAAGAAGAGCACATAAGAGCATAAGCATTGCCCTACTGGGACAGACCGATGGTCTATCAAGCTCAGTATCCTGTTTCCAACAGTGGCCAACCCAGATCACAAGTACCTGACAAGATCCCAAAAGCAGTAAGAAAGATTTTATGCTCCTTATCCCAGAAATAAGCAATGGATTGTTCAAAGTTTATCTTAATAATGCCTTATGGACTTTTCTTTTAGAAACTTTGGGCTCCTTTTACGAAGGTACGCTAGTGTTTTTAATGCACGCACTGGATTAGCGCGCTCTATAGTGCATGCTAGCCGAAAAACTACCGCCTGCTCAAGAGGAGGCGGTAGCGGCTAGCGCGCGTGGCATTTTAGCGCGCACTATTTCAAGCGTTAAGGCCCTAACGTGCCTTCATAAAAGGAGCCCTTTGTCTAAACCTTTTTTTAAAAAAAAACCCCTGCTAAGCTAACTGCTTTTACCACATTCTCTGGTAATCAATTCCTTAGTTTAATTACATATTGAATGAAGAAATATTTTCTCCTATTTATTTTAAAATATACTTACTTAGTAACTTATTGTGTGCCACCCCATGTCCTTGAATTTTTGGGAAAAAAAAGTAAACAAGGAGAGTGTGGCATAGGAGTGCCAGCATAGGAGAGCGGAGCCCAATGCTGGATAGACTTTTATGGTCTGTGTCCGCACATGGTGAGAGAAAAAGAAAAACAATGACATCCTCAAAAGGTGAAACTGCCTCCAGAACTAGAATAGAAATAGTACTTTATTGTAAAATAAGAACCCATATATAGAACCCAATCCCATACATTGGAGCGAGGAGCACACGCATTGTATGGGACTGTGTACTACATTTGGATTCATTATTTTACAGAAAGAAAAAACCCCTGAGGCAGGCAAGAGCCGAAGCACTGTCAGTATCGGGTTATACTTCTATTTCATACAATAAAGTACTATTTGTATTCCAGTTCTGGAGGCAGTTTCACCTTTTGTGGGTGTCACTGTTTTAAGGTTGTACTGTTGGATGCCCTTTCTCTGTTTTCTGAGAGAAAAAAAGAAAAGCCACCATGGGGGAGCAGAGCCTGATGACAGATAGATTTATACAGTCTGTGTCCCGCAAATGGCCCCCAAAAAAAGAAAACCCAGCATGGGGAAGCGGAGCTTGAAGCTGGACAGACTTGTATGGTCTGTGCCCCACACATGGCAAGAGACAGGTGAAGGTTTGACAACCACTGTGCGTTGATCATTTTATTTTTGCATACTGTGAGTGGGGGGGAACTGTGTAGCTTTGGAGGGAGGGAAAGTCATCTTGACTGGTAAGCTGAATACTATCAGCAATACACCACCTATCATCCCCATCAGGTTTGGCATGATGGTGACTTCACAACCAGCATTTAAGCATAGGTGACCCAAGCCTATATAGATTGGTGGGCGAGGCTCTGGTCACCTTAGTGGAAGGACTGGATGGACCATGAGGGTCTTTTTCCTGCCGTCATGTACTGTGTTATTGTGTTAGTAAGCAAAAATTTGGCATTGACTAAAAAGGCACTTAGCTGGATTCTACAAGATGTGTGTACCTTTTATAGAATTATGCAGGTAGCACATGGCACATACTACATGCAGACACTTATGCATTTAGCACAGGTCTACTTATTGCTTCCTAAATAGGAGGTACTAAGTGCATTATGCTAATTCTGTCCAGAGTACAGCATGCTATTGGACATTTTAATGCAAGGTCTGCAAAGGACATATTGAACATGTCTCTAATAATTGCAGCATTCAATTTGCACTTACCAAGTGTAATTTGCTAAAGCCTACAGTTAAGTGACAAGATGATGCCCAGTAAGTGTGAATTTTATAATGGCAGTTGCGTGCATGTAAGTCTGCATTTAAATGCCAAACTTTAAGTGCAATGATTATATCAGCATTCAAGCACAGTTCCTATTGTAATATTGGGGGTTTTCCGTAACAGTAACAACCAATAGGGAATATAGGTTTCTAAACCTATATTCCCTATTGGTTAAATCTTTAAGTGCAAGCACTTATGCTAGATCAATGGCTGGCATAAATTCTCACATCTAACTGTAGGCAGTTGTGCACATAAATGCTACCTGACATACCCCAACCAATTCATGTCCGCAATCCATAGATCTCATGCATATTCATTGGGGAAATCCTGAAAACCTGACTGGATTGTGGCCCTCAAGGAGGGACTTTGAGACCCCTGCTCTAAGCTGAGAAAGAATCCTCCAAATACATTTCTACCAATGGGTGGAGGTGCTTCAATATTGTGTTTTCTATCACTAGGGTCAGGCAGTTTCCTGGAGTCCTGCAGAACTTGCCTGTTCCTTACTGTTGAAAATTGTTAGTGAAACAGCTCCCTCCACTGGCAGGACTGTAACTGGAGGACTCCCACTCAGCTCAGGGAGAACAATGCTTCCAGATTTATGTCTCATCTTAAAGTGTGCGAGGTAATTTCAGTTATGTACCTAATTGCCAATTAACACCATTTAGAGCTAATAATTTGTTAGATCTAATTAATCATAAAGGGCACCATTTTACAAAGCTGCGGTAGCGGCTGCTGCCGCCGCGGTAATTGCTCCAGTGCCCATAGGGATTTAATAGGCGTCAGAGAATTTTGCTGTGTGGAAACCACAACCGCGGCTCTGTAAAAGAAGGGGCAAGTTATGTGTACTGTACAACTGACCTTTTTCTATAAGGAAATTTGGGTATGCAACTTTCTAGAATTAAGGGCACCACATGCTAATTTTTGCATTAAGGCACAGCAACTATTAAATCTAATGCACTTTAGTAAAGGAGCCCCATTATTATTTTTCTTTTCCTATGATCCAGTTCTGGAAAACAAGATGTTAGCGGCTAAACATTGACTTGGTGATGATACATGAATAGATGCATGCAGTGTGATTTTCATGAGCTAAGTTGGCTTTGCAGTCGCTGAGATTAATACAAAATACTTTGACAGCTAAATTAAGTAAAAATAACATGAAAGTGTGTTTGTCTTACTTGAGTGACATACTTAAGAACCTTCAAGCTGGTCTTTTGTTGTTCGAATAAGTAATGGCTGTGATTGTTAAGTGCACTAGGTATTGCCAATGACACTTAACATCCTACTAGTCCTTATTTAATCGGTAAAGGACTGGCACAGGCAGCCCTTTTGTTATTATAAACCTTTTGGCTGTTGTTCAAATGAACCATGAAATTCGCTTAAGAGAGAACACTGTGGGCTTTTTCTACAGCATGCAATTTAGTCAGCATTATGTTAAATATTAATTGTAAAACGTTTTCACAAAAATTTGAGATTGTGAAAACGTTTTACAATTAATATTTAAATTAATATGTAAATTAGCATAATGTTCTTTGGCATCAAACTTGTACATGAAAAAGCAACACATAAATGTCTGACCTTGAGGTCACGGATGACCTTTGCTGTTACAAATTAGCTTGCTGTCATTCTCATGGTAAGCACTAGGTCGAAATTGCAATGATTTGGCACCCCTTGATTTTAAAGTTATTGCCATAGGACTTTTCTATTTTTCATTTTCTCTCACCATATTTACAACAGTGTGATCTGCAGATGATTGAACTCTTTCACAGTGTTTTTGCAATGCTTATCGAGCTTGTACTCTTACATGTGGCATATGTTGTGCACTGGTACAGCACTTGTCATTTCTCACAGCTAAGTTGATAAGCTTCACTGAAAAATATTTTGTTGCATATTTTTTTTAATAAAAATGATGAAAATTAGAAAGGCTTAAATAAGTTGATGTTAATTAAGTATTCAAACAGTACATACTGTGAATGGGCTCCCTTAGCATTGAGCTGTGGGTGGATATAATATTGGATGAGGCTACATAGGAACAAGTAGGGAGAGTGAGGGGTTGGATGATTGGAAAAAATGGGGGTAAGGTTGCAAGTTGGAGAGTGGATGAGATAATTGGTTGCTGTAGTAGTAGATGGTGTGGGGATGCTGGGATTGGTTGGAGCAGAAGAGTGGGTTGACTGGTGAATAGGGATGTGTATCTGAGAGTTTGGTCGGAATTATTTTTTTGTGGGGAAGGTAGTTAGAAGGGAGTGTAGAAAACAAGGTCCAGCCCTCCCTCCCTCTTGCTGGATTGTGGCCAACTTCATGTGTTTGCGTTCACTGAGGACGGCTGTTCCTGATGTCTAGGGGGAATTTATATTGTGGGGGAGCGATCACAGCTGGTGTTTGTTGAGATGGCATCTTGAGTGTGGGGGTGGGGGTGGGGGTAGCTTAGCAACCTGCATCAATTATTGAGTGGAAGGATGATTTCAGAGGATTAAGAACATAAGAACATAAGAATAGCCTTACTGGGTCAGACCAATGATCCATCAAGCCCAGTAGCCCGTTCTCATGGTGGCCAATCCAGGTCCCTAGTACCTGGCCAAAACCCAAGGTGTAGCAATATTCCATGCTACCAACACAGGGTAAGCAGTGGCTTCCCCTTGAGTGGGGATGTGACTTAGCGACACCATGGGACGTACCACTGGATCATTTCTCTCTGGTTGTTCAAGGCAAGGCTCTGTGACACCATGGGCCATGCTTCTGTCAGTTGTAATTGTTAAGCTATACGTGAGAAAACTAGTTTGATACTGACTTGTGAATGTTGGTTAATGTGAATGTTGGTTAATGGAGTTTCACACAGCAAGAAATCATGAGGACAAGATGTCAGAAATTCAGCCAAAGGTGTATAGTTCAAAAAGTCACTTTGAGCTATTTTAAATATATTCACCAATAAAGTTACTTTTTAAACTATACACCCTTTTGTTGAATTTCTGACATCTTGTCATTGGCAAAGAAAAAGACCAGAAAATAAAATAGAACTTTCTTTCAAAAGAATATACACGTTTTGAAAAGACGATGTACTCTTTCAAAAAGAGATTACTGATTTCCAGAATCCATTTCAAATGCTCCTGCCTGGCTTTAAAGATCATTCATGGCATCCTTCCTCCCTTAATCCCACTATCTTATAACTCCTCGAGTCCTGACTCTACCAGACCCGCCCAAAGGTATAAACTATCCTTCCCCTCTCTACACGGTATTCGCAATGCAGGCAAACTGGGAAAATCCCTTCTCTTCAGAATCACAGGTCTTTGGAATGACCTTACTACCCCGCTGCGGAACCTGGGCTCCCTCCAATTATTCCGCAAGCAACTGAAAACCTGGCTTTTCACTAAAATGTAATTCTATCCCCCCTTATTCTTCTCTTCTATATATAAGTTCATGTAAACCTTTTTTTTTCCTTCTCTTCCTATATTTTAAGTTCATGTAAACCGTGCCGAGCTTCACATCCGTGGAAATGATGTGGTATATAAACTTAAGGTTTAGTTTAGTTTATCTTTCTCTGACATAAACAAAACAATTACAGTTTTACTTTATAGCAGAAGATAACCGTGTTCACCAATTGGTTTGGGTTTTCAATGTATCTCCCACAAAAAAGGCATAAATAAGGCCCCAGCACAAAGGGAATGTAAGCCCTGATCAAATTGGGATGACAGCGGCTTGCTATCCTCATGGTTATGCATCCGGTTCTGCTGCCAAAGAAATGTTAGCATCACTGGAAATATTAAGAGCCTGCAATAGACATGGCATGTACTAAGGGTCTTGAATATAGAGCAACGCTGGATACCAGACCAAGAGGAGATAAACCCTGAGGCCCTGATTCAGCAAAGCGCGTCTAAAGTTAGGTGCCCTTTAGATGTCCAAGAAAGGCATCCTTTGTAGAATTGCACTCTGCGGTGCTCAGCACTGTTTAGACAGCTAACTTTTTAGGCATCCTTTATAGAATCAGGGCCTTCAGGCTCATCTAGCAGAATGTATTGAGAACTAGGGGGGGGGGGGGTTGGGGGGGTTGCAGTGAGAGTGGGGAGAAAAAAATGAGGGGGGTCACAGAAATTGAATGGAGAGAGAGGTATTAGATGAAACGGGCATCAGATATTTTTAGAATCGGGAGGAGGAAACAAATGACACAAACAAGTCGTAAGTTTCCATTACACCAGGAGGGTGAAAAATAAATCCGCATTTTGTTTGTTTACTTACAGACATTTGATGGAAATCTTTTAAGCATCACTGTTCACTTTGCCTACAATAACCAATCAGTGGTAAATATTTTTGCACTGAGTTTTTATGTTATAATATATATTTTGAAAATTGCTACATTGGCAGCAATGTAGTACATAAGGACATAAGAACACAAGAATAGCCTTACAGGGTCATACCAAAGGTTCATCACACAGTGGTCCATTCTCACAGTGGCCAATCCAGGCCACCAATACCTGGCCAAAACCCAGAGTAGCAACATTCCATGCTACCGATCAAGGACAAACAGTGGCTTCCCTCATGTCTTTCTCAATAACAGGCTGTGGACTTTTCCTACAGGAAATTGTCCAAACCCCTCTTAAAACTAGCTACACTATCCATTCTTACCACAACCTTTGACAATATACAGTAGTAGCAGGACAGAAGGAAAGAAAAAATAGATTGTAACCTACCCTCTCTAACTGCATTCCATATGTATTTTTCATACAGTTCTTCACAGTCAGTTTAATTTCCATCATATAAATTCACATAGAATTTTTCTTTTTTCAACCATCTTTATTTTCTCTTCTTTATTAATTTCCAGGTACTTTAGTTAGATTGTGAGCCTTCGGGACAGTAAGGGAATTTTTTAAGTACCTTCTTACTTCTCATTTATAATCTTAATGTATATTTTCTTCAAACCGCTTAGAACCTAACGGATGTAGCGGTATATAAGAAATAAATTACATTACATTACTTCCTGCTCTTTGAATCTGGTCAGCCCTTGGTAAACCTCTTCCAATCTTAAGATAATAATGATACCTCAGAGATAGGAAGCTTAGGAGGACCAATTTCAGTCATGACCACAGACTCTTTACCATACTGGGTACAGTAGACCAAAGTGGAGTAGAGCGGGTACAAGTGGATCATTTATTTACTCTATCAAAAATGACAAAGACTAGGGGACACTCGATGGTTACAGGGAAATACTTTTAAAACCAATAGGAGGAAATATTTTTTCACTCAGAGAATAGTTAAGCTCTGGAATGTATTGCCAGAGATTGTGGTAAGAGCGGATAGCATATCTGGTTTTAGGAAAGGTTTTGGCAAGTTACTGGAGGAATAGTCCATAGTCTGTTATTGAGAAAGATATGGGGGAAGCCACTGCTTGCCCTGGATTGGTAGCATGGAATGTTGTTACTATTTGGGTTTTGGCTAGGTACTAGGGACCTGGATTGGCCACCATGAGAATGGGCTGCTGGGCTTGATGGACCATTGGTCTGACCCAGTAAGGCTATTCTTATGATTCTATAAAGTACAAGTCTCCTTTATAGAATCTTGCTTAGCACCATTTTTTGTGCACAGAATTTTGAGCATCATTTACTGAATTTACAGTATGTTCAGTGACAAGAAGGTATCAACTTTTATATGACCCACATGTAGAAATGTTCTGGGGCAGAGGCTGGGTGAAGCATACTTTGGGGTCCTTTTATTAACGTGCACTAACAGATTTAGTGCACACTAATGAATTAGTGTGCATTATACAATGGGCTGTGCGACATTTAGCATGCAATAAATCCATTAACACACCTTAGTAAAAGGACCCCTTTATTTGCTAACATTTACATCTACTACCTCAAGAATAAATGTCCATAACTTCAATCAAGCTGAGATTTCTTTCAGTTTCTTCCTAGTATTTTATAAAAACATGTATGCCTATGGTGTCTTTTTGCTAAAGTGTGCTATGCTGTTAATATTTGAATTAGGGAGAGTTAATTGCCATTGCGAAGTACACTAACAGGTATCACAGTGGCATGATAATTTGCACACACTAATTCATGTGTTAACTGAATATCATATTAGGGAGCAGGACTAGGCAGATGATGGGCAAGGAGTGAGCATGAACACTATCATTATTAATGCACATTATTTGCTACTGGTTTTAAACTGGGTTTGGCAGCATATCGTACACATGTGGAGTCAGATTTTAGACAAAATGTGGAAATAGGAATTCACATATCCAAGTCAGGTGGTATGGAATTCCCATTCTATTTTACAAGAGGCTATGTCAAATGTAAGCTTCTTGTAAAACTGGAGCAGGGTTACACATCCAAGCTCCTCCTTGTCCAAAGGAGAGGCTAAAGTGGCTAGGGCTCTTCAGCTTGGAGAAGAGATGGCTCAGGGGTGCTATGATAGAGATCTATGAAATGCTGAGTGGAGTGGAAAGGGTAGATGTGAATCACTTGTTCAATCTTTCCAAAAATACTAGGACTAGGGAGCATGCAATGAAGCTACTAAATAGTAGATGTAAAACAAAGCAGAGAAAATATTTCATCACACAACGTGTAATTAAATTCTGGAATTTGTTGCTAGAGAGTGTGATGAAATCAGTTAGCTTAGTGGAATTTTAAAAAGGCTTGGATAATTTCCTATAAGAGAAGTCCATAGGGCATCATTGAGATGGTTTGGGGAAATCCACACCTTATTCCTGTTTTGCCACTTAAGATCTAGCTGGGTACTTGGCCATTGTTGAAAACAGGATGCTGGGCTTGATGGACCTTCGGTCTTTCCCAGTATAGCAATTCTTATGTTTTCATATTCATTTTTATGTAAACTTCAGAATCTGGAGCCAATGTTGGGAATAATTCAGAATCAAAGCTAAAAGTGTACCCAAACTACCAGAGATGTCGAACAAAACCTGTAGTGTGGATTTAATTGGGTTTGCATAGTCCGTTAGTTTGACGGTGAACCACATAGAAAACACAATCATGTTGACCCTGGAGGTTGCACAAAAACATCCACCAGTTAACTCACAGGATCTCTATGATTGGGAGATAGAAGTACATAAAGGAGCAGATAAAACATGCAATTTGTACCGGGTTGCTGGAGATTAAATTTATTCTAAAAGCAATACATGGTGAACTCATCTGCTTGGGAGCTGACCTATGTGATAAAATTAGTAAACTAGGCCACAGAATGGAAGAGGTTAAACAGCAAGTAGAGGAGCAAGTGGACACTACGGACAGTTTGCAAAATAATTAGGCTCCCTCTTAATTCCTATGGGCTTTGATACATTTGCCGCAGCAGCATTACTACCGTGGCTTTGTAAAAGGAGCCCTTAATTTGGTAATAGGAGTGTGCTTTGTTTTCCAATCATTTTAGATCTTTGGCCATTCTTTTTCTGTTCTTTTCAAAGATTTGTGTGTAAAGTTTAATTAGCGTGTATTAAAAAAAATAGCCTACAGTCAGGCCACCCTGAATAGGTCAACTCTTACTATCAGAAGCTAAGCAGGGCCTGCCCTGTCTAGCACTTTAATGAGAAACCACCTGGGAATACCAGGTGCTGTAGGCTGAGGGGCCCCATGTTGGGCAGCAACAACAAAGAGCCATACACTGCACAGGACAAGGCAATGGCAAACCACTTCTGCGCTCTGCCACGGAACATCACAAGATAGATTCCTCACTGTGCATGTTGCCAAGAGTCAGTGGCGTGATCCATCTGTTCATTACCAAAAAAATAACACAAATGCACCAACTTTACATGCATAAATTAATAGGTTTTATGTGCAAAAAGTCAATTTAACATTGTGAATATACTGTATAATTTTGTAAACTGAAAATGAAAAAAATCAAATGCACATTCTTATTTAGGAATGTTAACTATTTGTTAATAGGTAGCATATGATATTGTACACACCGGGAGACTTCATTTTTATGTATATGACTTCAGGTTTTCTTTTTTAGAAAATGATGAACAAATGAAACATTTAACAGTAATGTATTCCTAAAAATACTGAAAAAAGGACTCTTCCCAGTCATAAATGCATTGTTTAAAATAAAGTAAATAACTCCCTCCTTTACAAAGCTGGGCTAGCATTTTTAGCGCCAGCCACGGCGGTAATAGCTTGGACACTCGTAGGAATTCCTACGAGTGTCGGAGCTGTTACCGTGGCAGCTGGCGCTAAAAACGCCAGTGCGGCTTTGTAAAGGAAGGCGTAAATTAGGTGCGAAATTGTACAGATAACTAAAAATGCATCCCTGTTTTATTCAAGAACATGGTGGACGTTTAGCAGGAAAAAGTGGACTGTTCAGTGTGACTCCATTGAAAAATCTCTAAACGTGCCCACTGTGATTCTCTCCTTGAAAGGCAGCCTCTTCCATAAATTGCTAGCTTAGAATCTCAGAGGTGTCATTTAAAAATGCCTGGAGTGATATGAAGGGAAAGACTTTCTTAGAGCTATTTGCTGGTCACTGGAACAGAAATGACAAAGGATTCTGTCCATTAGTTTTTCAATGCAGTGTTCGATAGTAGAAGGGAAATTGATGGCGTAACTGTGGCATCGCATTGGGGAAACTTATGATGCGGACAATAGCACATCCAATAAAAAGGGCTTTTGATTTTCCATGTGTCAAACTGTTTTAATATTAGGGCATTTCTAGTTCAATGAAGGGTTAATGTAGAACCATAAATCATATCTAAACAAGAGCCGTGAGCTGCCAGTATCGTGCTAAGGTCACCAAAAGCAAGAGATGAAAATTACAAACGGGCTATGCTGAAATGTCGCTGAAACTGCATTTATTCCAATGTCCCAATACTGACATTGACATAGCATTCTAAACAGAATGAATAATAGGCAAATTAGAAATGAATGATTCTACTGCTATGTAAATGGCAATTAAAGGACATGCCATGCTGCAGGCTCTGTCCCAGAACTCGTCTCCATTTGCTTACTTTGTAATTCATAACATTACAGAAAGCAGGGCAAGATCTAGTTGGCATGGGAAATCCAGACTCTGCTATGTATAATGTAGCTGCACCTAATAATACTACGTTTTGAAAATATTGAATGTATAGATAAGAACATAAGAATAGCCTTACTGGGTCAGACCAATGGTCCCATCAAACCTAGAAGCCCGTTCTCATGGTGGCCAATCCAGGTCACTAGAACCTGGCAAAATCCCCAAAAGTAGCAACATTCCATTCTACCGATCCAGGGCAAGCAGAGGTTTGCACCATGTCTTTCTCAATAACAGGCTATGGACTTTTCATCCAGGAACTTGTCCAAACCTTTTTTTTAAAACCAGCTACATTAACCGCTCTTATCATATCCTCTGCAATGCATTCCAGAGTTTATTCTCTGAGTGAAAAAATATTTCCTCCTATTGGTTTTTTAAAAGCATTTCTTGTAACTTCATTGAGTGTCCCCTAGGGCTCCTTTTACTAAGCTGCGATAGCGTTTTTAGCACGCGCAGAATTGCCATGCTAGAACTAATGCCAGCTCAATGCTGGCGTTAGCATCTAGCGCATGCGGAAATTTAATGCGTGCTAAAACCTCTATCGCAGTTTAGTAAAAGGAGCCCCTAGTCTTTGCAATTTTTGACAGAGTGAAAAATCGATCCACTTGTACCCATTCTACTCCACTTAGGATGTTGTAGACTTCAATCATATCTCCCCTCAGCTGTCTCTTTTCCAAGCTAAAGAGCCCTAACCGTTTTAGTCTTTCCTCATATGAGAGGAGTTCCATCCCCTTTAAGAAGGGGATCACGAGTAGATCGGAAGATGTAATAATGCCACTTTATAGAGCAATGGTCAGACCGCAATTGGAATACTGTGTACAACACTGGTCTCCATACCTCAAGAAAGATATAACTCTGCTGGAGAGGGTACAGAGGCGAGCCACGAAACTCGTCAAGGGATTGGAGAATTTGAGCTACAAAGAGCGCCTTAGGAAATTGGGACTGTTTACCCTCGAGCAGAGAAGACTGAGAGGGGATTTAATAGAGACTTTTAAATTAATAAAGGGATTTGATAAAATGGACCAAGAAGAAGCTTTACTAACTTTTTCAGAGGTGACACGGACAAGAGGTCACAGACTGAAACTGAGTGGCAGCAGGTTCAGGACGAATGTCAGGATGTTCTTTTTTACACAACGAGTGCTGGGAATTTGGAATGCTCTCCCGGAGGATGTTGTGACAGAGATGACTGTTCTGGGATTCAAGCACAAGTTGGATGCACACCTTCTTGCAAATCATATTGAGGGCTACGGTATATCTGGGTCTCCAATCAGGAGCACCTAAATGGGCCGCTGCGTGTGCGGATCGCCGGACTGGATGGACCTCGGTCTGATCTGGTGAAGGCTTTTCTTATGTTCTTATGTTCTTATGATTTGGTCGCTCTTCTTTGAACTTTTTATAGTTCCGCTATATATATATATATTTTTTTTAGATAAGGAGACCAGAATTGAATGCAATAATCCAGGTGAGGTCGTACCATGGAGTAATACAGAGACATTATAAGTAGATTGCGAGGTTAAATCTTTTGGAATGAATAAATAATGACAGCCACAAAGCAGCATATTCTCCCATTAACATAACAGCAGCAGAATTCAATAATTTACATCGATTATAATCAACACATCAAAGTGTTACCCTAATAAAAACAGCACAGCTGCTGTTAATAGTAAACTTTGGCCTAGCTTTAAAGGTGTTAGAAAGCTTTTTTTTTTGTCTTTCAAACTATCAAACTGTTAAGTTTCAACCTCATAAAAGATATATTCTCTCACCGCTGATGCACGTAACTGCAATTAGGGAAAGATGACAAATTCAATAAGATTTAATGAAGAACAGAAAGGAGGCAGTGAAAACATATTTCCTATTGTTAAGGTGCTTTTAGTTTAGATTGGTCACATATTTTGCACAGTTTAGAGATATTTTTAGTAAAAAAGCACTCTGTAATATGTTTTTTTACATAATAAAGTACTGCACAGCAATCTTTCTGTGTTAATGTGTTAGAAAGTGAAAGGCATAATGTTATAACGACTGTCTTTAATGCTATATAGAAGGCATGCTATACTTAGAAATGATAGAAAAAGAAAATAAAATCTTTTAGAGTGCTATTTAAAAAAAAAAAATCCATTTAAAATCTGAAAATTCCTGCAGTATTCTTTACTAACACAGAAACCAAATATGCTTTAGGGGAGGGAAGCTGTATTGATAGAATCCCCAAGAACAATTTTCTGGTTTTAATGAAGAATGATGAACCAGTCTTACTCCATGTTTGTTGTTGTATGTGTGTGCAAGAGACAGAGGAACATAAGAACATAAGACTTGCCTCTGTCGGGTCAGACCGGAGGTCCATCGTGCCCGGCAGTCCGTTCACGCGGCGGCCCCTCAGGTCCAGGACCTGATAGTGCTCCTACCCTAAAACTCACATACGCTTTTCACTTTTGTCCTGTAGAGTAACCTTCTATCTATACCCTGCAATCCCCTTCGCTTCCAGGAAGTCATCCAGTCCCTTTTTGAAACCCAGTATTGTACTCTGTCCTATTACCTCCTTTGGAAGCGTGTTCCAGGTGTCCACCACCCTCTGAATGAAGAAAAACTTCCTTGCATTCATTTTGAATCCGTCCCCTCTCAGTTTTTCCGAGTGACCTCTTGTTTTTGTTGTCCCTGCTAGTCTGAAGAATCTGTCCCTCTCCACCCTCTCTATGCCTCTCATGATTTTATATGTCTGTATCATGTCTCCTCTCAGTCTCCGCTTTTCCAGGGTAAAGAGCCCCAGTTTGTATAACCTTTCGGCATATGAAAGGTTCTCCATTCCTTTTATCATCCTAGTTGCTCTCCTCTGGACCCTCTCAAGTATCGCCATGTCTTTCTTAAGGTACGGTGACCAGTATTAGACACAGTATTCCAGATGTGGTCGCACCATTGCTCGATACAATGGCAGATTAACCTCCTTCGTTCTGGTAGTGATACCTTTTTTGTTAATGCCCAGCATTCTGTTCGCTTTCTTTGAGGCCGCTGCACATTGCGCCGCTGGCTTCATTGTTGTATCCACCAAAACCCCCAGGTCTTTTTCTAGGGTGCCTTTCCCCATCACCCTTCCTCCCATCGTATAGCTGTACATGGGGTTCCCTTTCCCCATGTGCAAGACCTTACATTTCTCCACATTGAAGCTCGTCTGCCATCTTTTTGCCCACTCACACAGTTTGTTCAGGTCGCTCTGCAGTTCTTTGCATTCCTCAACAGTTTTGACCCTGTTGGAGAGTTTTGTATCGTCCGCGAACTTGATAACTTCGCACTTCGTGCCCGTTTCCAGATCGTTAAGAATGTGAGCTACAGCTGATATGCAGGAACTTAGGGCTCCTTTTACGAAGGCACGTTAGGGCCTTAACGCGCAGAATAGCGTGCGCTAAAATGCCCTGCGCGCTAGCCGCTACTGCCTCCTCTTGAGCAGGCATTAGTTTTTCGGCTAGCGCGTGCTAATCCGGTGAGTGCACTAAAAACGCTAGCGCACCTTTGTAAAAGGAGCCCCTAATCTTCTGTATAGAATTATTAGATAAAAAGCCAACTAAAAAAAAAATAAAGTATGAAACACTGTAAATCACAGATTCAAACCGAGTCACTGATTTTAGGTTTTTAATTGATAAACGGATCAAACACCAAAAGGTCTATATTGAATAACCATTGGAAACTCTCTCACCCCTCCACCTGACTCCTTTGGATTATCTTCTCTGCTTTTGTGCATTTGCTGTGATGATCACTCCTCAACTCAGGCTCAGAATTAAATGTCTACATTTGAACAGCTATCACCACTTAAATTCATCCTATTTCTTCTTATTCTGGAGCTTCCTATCAAATGAAAAAGCTTCGCCTCATGCACATTTAAGCCACATAAGTATTTAAATGTTTCTATTATATCTCTCCTCTCCCGCCTTTCCTCCAAAGTATAAAGCTATATAAAGTGTATATATATATATATATATATATATATATATATATATATATATATATTAAGATCTTTAAGTCTTTCCCCATATGTCTTATGATGAAGACCACCTACCATTTTAGTAGCCTTCCTCTGGACCAACTTCATCCTGTTTATATATTTTTTTGATAATAGTCTCCAGAATTGTACAATGAGATCTCTCCAAAGTTTTATACAGAGGCATCAATACCAAAAAGGCAGTGCAGGCAAATCTTTCTCATGCATATTCATTGTGGATATCCTGAAAACCTGGCCTGCCAGTAGATCTCGAGGACTGGACTTGGGCAGCCCTGCTCTAGGTCTATGAAAGTAATTGATCCCTGAGTGGTATCACTGAGGTCCTGGGGAGTTGATTTCTATGAGCTCCTATATTATTTAAAGAACTATTGCCATTTTAAATTGCATTTCTTAATTAACTGAGGCGCCATTAGGGCACCTATGTTTAGGTGTTGTAGAATTTACTTATTGGTGAATACTCTTGGCGCTGATGCCTGCCCAAATGGGAGCACTTTGTAATGAAAGTGATGGGTGCCCATTCGAAAGCGGAGGTATTTCCTGTGAGCAGGCAGAATGGAAAGATGAGTTTACCATTTACCGGTAACTGAGATCTAGAGAGCATAGACAGTTGTTTTGTTCCAAGAGTGGCAACAGAGTTCTCAGAGAGATCTTGCAACATTTCTCCTTCACTAAGTTAATTACATGTTAAGTGAAGAAATATTTTTCTCTGGTTTGATTTGAATTTACTACATATCAGCTTCATTGCATGACCTTCTAGTCCAGTGGTTCCCAAACCCTGTCCTGGGGGACCCCCAGCCAGTCGGGTTTTCAAGATATCCCTAATGAATATGCATGAGAGAGATTTGCATATAATGGAAGCGACAGATATGCAAATCTCTCTCATGCATATTCATTAGGGATATCTTGAAAACCCGACTGGCTGGGGGTCCCCCCAGGACAGGGTTTGGGACCCACTGCTCTAGTCCATGTATTTTTGGAAAGAATAAACAAGAGATTCACGCCTACCTGTTCCACTCCACTCAGTATTTTGTAGAGCTCTATCATATCTTCCATGAGCCTTCTCTTCTCCAAGCTGAAGATCCCTAACCACTTTAGCCTTTCTTCATAGGGAATTTGTTCCATCTCCTTTATCATTTTCATCACCACAGAAACATTTCCAAAAAGTGGCATAAAGGGGCAGATGATTTTTTTTTTTTACCCAAACATCCAAATTGCTATTTTCTAAAACCATTTTGTAGACAGCTTTCTATGCTGTTCATGTGCAGTGTGACTAAATTTCAAGGGGGCATATTTTGGGTTGGATTATAATGGGCATATGATTTGAATGTTTTTCTGCATTAATGGAACATTGTAGAAAACACCCAGGGCAAAATTTGGACATTTGAGGCTAGACCTGTTTCAATAAGAACTTAATAACATAAGAATAGCCGTACTGGGTCAGACCAATGGTCAATCTAGCCCAGTATTCCATCTTCCAATTGACGTCATAAGTTCCTGACAAAAACACTAACAGCAGCAACATTCCATTCTACTGATCCTGGGCAAGCAGTGGCTTCCCTCATGTCTGTCTCAATAGTAGACTATGGACTTTTCCTCCTGGAACTTGTACAAATCATTTTTTTAAAAACCAGCTACATTACCTGCTCTTACTACATCCACTGGCAATGTGTTTCAGAGCTTAACTATTCTCTGAGTGAAAAAATATTTCCTCTTATTGGTTTTAAAGGTGGCACTAGAAAAGGTTCAAAGAAGAGCGACCAAGATGATAAAGGGGATAGAACTCCTCTCGTATGAGGAAAGACTAAAACGGTTGGGGCTCTTCAGCTTGGGGATGGAACTCTTCTCATAAGAGGAAAGACTAAAATGGTTAGGGCTCTTTAGCTTGGAAAAGAGACGACTGAGGAGAGATATGATTGAAGTCTACAAAATCCTGAGTAGAGTAGAAAAGGTACAAGTGGATTGATTTTTCACTCGGTCAAAAATTACAAAGACTAGGGGACACTCGATGAAGTTACAGAGGAATGCTTTTAAAATCAATAGGAGGAAAAAAATTTTCACTCGGAGAATAAACTCTGGAACGCATTGCCACTAGTTGTGGTAAGAGCGGATAGCATAGCTGATTTTTACGAAAGGTTTAGATCATTTCCTGGAGAAAGATATGGGGGAAGCCACTGCTTGCTCTGGATCAGTAGCATGGAATATTGCTACTCCTTGGGTTTTGGCCAGGTACTAGTGACCTGGATTGACCACTGTGAGAACAGGCTACTGGGCTTGATGGACCATTGGTCTGACCCAGTAAGGCTATTCTTATGTTCTTATGTAAGTGTTTCCCTGTAACTTCATCAAGTGTCCCCTAGTCTTTGTAATTTTTGACAGAGTAAAAAAATCCATCCACTTGTACCCGTTCACTCAGGATTTTTGTAGACTTCAATCAAATCTCCCCTTAGCCATCTCTTTTCCAAGCTGGTATTAAAAGTATTTCCCTGTAACTTCATTGAATGTTCCCTAGTGCCAAGCAGATGCGCAAATTGACCAGATGACCATTGAAAGTATGAAGGCATGATCCCCTTACATTCACTGACCCCCCCTTTAACCCCCCTAAAGATGTGAAAGTAGCAGATACTAACCTGTATGATAGCTTCAGATGTTATGGCAGTCCTATAAGAACAGTAAGCAGGTTCCTGGAGTAGCCAAATATTTGGTGCAGAGGACTATAGAGATGGAGACCCAGGCCCATATCTCACTCTAACTACTTCACTTGTGATGGAAATTGGGAGTCCTTCAAAATCTACCCTGTACCTTCCATATAGGTGACCCCTGCAGGCATTAGGGCTATTATTCTGATGTACAATTGAGTACAATAGAATTTGGGTGGGTTTTGGAGTGCTCACTAAACAGGACTCCCCCAATATTCGCAGGGGAACCCCCGCAAATCTTGAAAAACCGCGAATACAGTTTTTCGTGGGGGAGACTGCTTTGACATGCTCCCCGTACTTTTTTTTAGTCCGTTGGGTCCAGCGCTGTTGGTCGTTTGGCGATCCGCTCTCTGTGCCTGCTCTCCAGCCCCAGTGCTGCCGCACGCTGCTAGCGGGACTCCGCCAGATGCAAAGGTGCTCTGCTCTCCAGCAGAGTACAGCCATCATGAGCCACTATCGCTGACGGATGTAATTTTAAAATGCCTTCTTTTCTCAGACTGTTCATTCTTCCTTTTTCTGCCGCTGTGGCTCTGCTCTCCGGGACCAGCTCTGCTCTCCAGGACCGAAGGCTGCAGCCAAAGTGAAGCAGGTACAGAGGACTCTTATTTAAAGCTTCCGCCATTCTTCCCCCCATCTATCCCCTACTAGCCCCTTTCTCTCCAGTCCTGCCCTGGTCCCCCGGAGTTGGTTTTAAAAGTACTGCTCTCTCTCCTGCCTTTCCCGCTGCCCTCTCCTTGTCGGCGGTTCGCGGTCGAAAAATACCATGAATGACCGGGGGAACACTACAATATAAGGGGGTTATGGTGAGATGTATAACTGGAACTTTTTCATTTGAAGTGCACTGCCCCACTGATCTACTGGGATGTCTATGTGGCCAGCTTACTAAGAATGCTAGCCCCTCCTAAATCCCAAGACTCGCCGAGCACAATAACAGCCAAGAAATGGCCATTTTTGAAACAAAAAGATAGACGTTTTCCTGTCTTAAAAATGGTCATGTTTGCTACTGGATTTCTGGACATTTACCACAATAAGCCCAAACTCAGATTTAGACATCATATCTTTTTTTTTTTTCAGATGTGGTGACCAGAATTGCACACAGAATTTGAAGAGCTGTCGCATCATGAAGTGAAACAAAGGCAGTATAACATTCTCATTTTTGTTTTCCATTCCTTTCCTGATAATTCCTAACATTTTATTTGCTTTCTAAAGTGAAACATGTTCTTGTGAGAGTGTGTGGTAGGCTTATCTATAAAGTGAAAAGTCACACCCTTGACCCCTGTCACCTCCTCCTCATTTCACAATTCCAATTAATTTTTGACTGCAAACTATGCCTTGAGTGTAGGCTTCTGTAGTGGAGACTGCATGCACCTCTTGAATGAAACAACCTGGCATCATCAATGGCATTGTGGATGGGGGGTGTCTAGCATTTAATGTATAGGGCGCATGACGGTAAATGCATTACTGACAGTGTGGCTACAACTGCTCTGTTGGCAATACACTTAATATGTTTAAGAAAGTAATTTTATCACCTCAACCTTGAAGTGTTGACTTCTCCATAGTAAAAATGTTATGTGTGTGGGAGGGGTTTGTGAAAAAGCTTTTCTTTCAAGTTCATGCTGCATTGTTGAATCTCTGTAAGATAAGCCACAGTATCAGTGGCAAAACTGGCATCTCTCTCTCCCCTCCTCTGCTTCCTGTTGATGCAACATCTCAGTCTCTCTATCTCCCACTCCATATGCCTTTAAAAACGTCTTTTTCCTTCCAAAGGTCACCGGTTGTGAGCAGTAGTTCACAAACAGCTTGTTCCAGCTCCAGCGCTTTTCCTCTGATGTGGTCCTCAGGGCAGGATTAATTCGTTGAGGGCCCCTAGGCACACAAGTACACTGGGCCCCCTTCCCCACCCCACGATGCGCCCAGGCGGAAACAGGAAGCTACGTCAGAGGGAAGCTTTGGGCAAGCAGCACCGCTTGCACAATTACAGTTCCCGCTGCCTTTCTTACCCACATTGCTTGCTTGTCTTACTTTCCGTCAATGGGGGAGGGGCAGCATTACCGATCGGGGTGGGGCCCGCATTGCCAATCGGGGGGTGGGGGGGGGTGGGAAGCCCGCATTGGCGATCGATGCTGGAGGGGTCCATCGCCGTTTGGAAAAAACAATGTTGATACCCTCCGTCATCAGGCCCTCCTGACCATTTTGGGCCCTAGGCATGTGCCTACTTGGCCTATTTTTTAATCCTGCCCTGGTGGTCCTATATGGAAACTGGAAGTTCTGCCAGGCGAAAGGCTCTGGGGCTAGTCTGAACAGCTTGTGTGAATCACTGCTCACAGCTGGCAACCTTCAGAGGAGGAGATAAGTTTTAAAAGGGACTTGGAAAGGCAGGGGGATTGAGAGACTGAGATGCTGGATCATCATTGAGCGTAGAGGAGGGGAAGGAGAAATGGCTGTAGCTTCAGCTGGCAGAGCTTGGGGATTCTTGCCCAGCACAGCAAAGTGTGCTGCTGCTGAGTGGGTCTGAAGCCAAAGCAATTGACATTTTTGATGGTGGGCTATCACCAGATTCTGATTGGCTTCAGCTTTGTTAACAAACTTTGGGGTCTTTTTGCTAAGGTGCACTAACCGATTTAGCGCGAGCTAAATGCTAAGGTGCTCGTTATATTCTATGGGTGCCTTAGCATTTAGCGTGCGCTAAATTGGTTAGCGTACCTTAGTAATGAACCCCTTTATGATAAAATCCTCAATAAAAGTTCTCAATGTTATCTTTCACACAAAGCTAACCTTCAAAGTGCAAATTGATTCTGCTGTCCGTTCTTCATTCCTTGTTTTGCACCGTATCTGAGCTGTTTATCATCTTTTTTCCCCTGCCTATTTCTTTTCCTCTTTTTAAATGGTTCTAAAAGGTAGACACAAAACTGAAAAATGGTCATTTTTGAAAAAAAAAAAACCCTAAGATAAACGTTTTGCAGTTTTGAAAATGGGAACGTTTGGTACTGGATTTTTGTGTGTCTTCTGCAAAACAGATTTGGATGTCATATCGGAATCGCCTTCCATGTGTAATAAATAATAACTTTTATTTAGAACCAAATTATTGATATTTGTTGCATACAAGGGGCCGCTGAAAAGTTCTCAGCCCAACCAACAAAGTTGGGGCAGTCTCCGTCTTGGGCTACATATTTTGTCTAGTGATTTTCCACTTTTTTTATTCCGTATTCTTCTGACTGCTCCAACTTTATTGGTTGGACTGAGATCTTTTCAGCAGCCCCTTGTATATTCTGGTCTGGTGTTAATTATTCAGTGAATAAAAAATTATGTGTAAACAACCTCTAATTTCCTCAAGATTTATAAAAAATAATTCCCAGAAGTTAAAATTTGCATCAACACCTTAATTGTAATTTAAAAATGTATAATTGCTTTTACCAATTAAAAATTGCAACAAGGAAAGATATAGTCAAGAAAAAGTGTCTGACATCTTGTCTGCATTTTCTACGTCTGCTTCAATAATGGACATGGTATGGACAAGTTATATTCAGTTTCCTAATTGTCAGTATCATTATAACATACCAATTTAAGTAAGCATATCTGAATCAATTTGCAGTAAAGCATCTTGGGAATAATTGAAATCATCTAATGGAGGCATTTCAATTTATTCTTATATTCAGCAGCACTATATACTCGTACATCTAATATTACTGAATATGTGCGCATAGCTTCTATGTATATAATGTTAGTCTTGTCACTAGGATTCATATTGCTATTTCCACATTTACCTCATTGATTATGCTTTTATTTGGCCATTTTATTACTGTATTACGAGGGGGGTCACTGAAAAGTTCTCAGCCTAGTTGGGGCAGTGTCTATCGATGGCTACAAACTTAGGGCTCCTTTTACTAAGGTGCGCTAGTGTTTATAGCGTGCGCTAACCACGTGCTAAATGAAAACTACTAATGTAAGCTCTATGGAGGCATTAGCATTTAGCGTGCGCGGCATTGTAGTGTGCGCTAAAACCGCTAGCACACCTTAGTAAAAGGAGCCCTTAGTCCAGCAATTTTACACTTTTTTCATTCCATATTTTTCCGATGGAACAAAAAAAGTGGAAAATCGCTGGACTAAGTGTATTGCCCTCATTGGAGACCGCCCCAACTTTGTTGGTTGGGCTGATAATTTTTCAGTGGCCCCTCATATCATGGGCTCCTTTTACAAAGGTACACTAGGGCCTTAATGCACGCAATAGCGCATGTTAAAATCCCAAGCGCGCTATAGCATGCGGTAATTTTGTGCATGCGCTAAAAACCCTAGCACACCTTCGTAAAAGGAGCCCTATGTGTTTAACAAATTTTATGGGCTGGGCTGTGCACAATGTTAAAGAATGTGCACTATGGACTAAATGGGCCCACATTTGGGTGCCCCCCCCCCTAAAAAAAATGAGAGTTAAGTGCTGTTCTATAAATTGTGCTCAAAGTTGGGGTGCCATTTATAGAAGTGCTTAGTTCTAGGATCTGCACCCAATTTTAGGCACGAGGATTTACTCCAACTGAAACCTGGTGAAAATCCTTGCACGTAAATTAAGTGCAGATCTGTCTTATTCTATAACACTGTGTGCAAATTCTAGGAATGCCCCTCATCCATCCATGTCTCTTCTATGGCCATGCTCCCTTTTTTAATTTGCACATAAAAATTTATGCACACATGTTTATAGAATACTGACAACAAAAATGTATGTGCAAATTCAAATTAGTGCCAATTTGCACCAATAATTGTTAGTGCCCAATTATTGGTCCTAACTGACTATTTCAATTAAAATGCACCCACATTTGCATATGCAATTTTGACCACCATATATAGAATCAAGGGGTATGTATAAAGAAGACATGCATTTCTTTTAGAATGTTCAGTATATGCAAAAAGGATGCACTCTTCTTTGAACTCACTCTTTCCCAATGGGGCATGCATGCACAATAGTTCACCCATACATGTTGGTTTGAGCATTAGGCGTACCGCTGGGAAGGGAATGTGTCCTCTTTGCACATGGTGTGTAATTTTTGCAAAAGAGTGTGCACTCATCAGAATTCATTCTGGATAGAAAAAAAATGAGAAACCCCCCCCCCCCCCCCACAAATTTGTTGATTGCCCATCTTTATAAAATTTTATGCTTTATAACAAGCTGTACTTAAAGTACCCCACATTTAGTGAATCTCTTTGTAAAAGTGGTTAATAAACCCTCTTATCTCTGTGTCATTAATCTGTCCTATAAAGCATCTTCTCTCTGTGCCCTTGTTTCCATTTTCCTCCTGAGTATCTTACAGGCCGCATCGAGGCGGAGGAAGATATCTTCTTTTTCAAGGGTCCCACGACAACAAGAGGGCATCCGTGGAAAATCAGGGGCGGGAAACTACGAGGTGACACCAGGAAATTATTTTTCACTGAAAGGGTGGTTGATCGCTGGAATAGTCTTCCACTGCAGGTGATTGAGGCCAGCAGCGTGCCTGATTTTAAGGCCAAATGGGATCGGCACATGGGATCTATTCACAGGGCAAAGGTAGGGGAGGGACATTAGGGTGGGCAGACTAGATGGGCCGTGGCCCTTATCTGCCGTCTATTTCTATGTTTCTATGTTTCTAATGTCCCTCTGTATCCCTGACCCTATGCTCCCTCCATGTTCAGCACCTCTTCTTTGTGTCCTGGTCCCCACCATATACAGCTTTTCTCCTCTCTCTTCCTTTTCTCCTGCACCCCCATCCATCCTACCCCACCCCAGGGCCAGTATCTCTTCATTTCTCTTTCTTGTGCTACTCCTCTCCCTTTCTCCTACCGCAGCCAGCATCTTTCCTGCTCATACACTGACCCTTCATGATTTGACATCTTTCTCCTTCTCTCCAGTGGTCTGGGGTCTCTCCCACTCTCTCCCATCTCCCTTTTGGTATGATTGTTCAGTCTCTCTCTTCCCTTAGCTTCCTCCACCCCCAAGGTCCAGCATGTCTCTCCCGCTCTTCCTCCCCTTTGTGGTTCATGTCTCTCTCTTTCTGTCTTCCCTCCACTTCCCCACAAGTCCAGTATCTATTCTCCTTTCTCCCCCCTCTACTTCCTACTGACAGGAATGGAGACCTGCTTCCCCTCTTCCATGCAGATCTGGCACCTGCTACTTCGAACAGCTACAGCCTCAGCACACTGAGGGTGTGGGTTCAAATCCCTCGCTGCTCCTTATGACCGTGGGCAAGTCACTTAATCCCCCCATTGCCCCAGGTACACTAGATAGAGTTTGAGCCACCGAGACAGATAGGGAATTTTGATAAAGTGCCTGAATGTAAAACCACTTAGGATATAAGTGGTATATAAATAAATAGTTTTTTTTTAAAAGCACACCCCCTATGTGGATCGAACACATGTTTCTGTTTATCTTATCTCATCATGGGTCCTCCATCTTTCTCTCCTGCTTACCCTCTGAGGGCCCTACATCTCTCTGCTGTCTCCCCATGTGGATCTATATTACCCTGTTGCTCCCTCTTTGGTTAGTTCGCCACAGTACCAGTGCATTGACCTGCAGAGGAAGTGATGTAATTAGACTGCCTGTGTCCAGTCCTACCAGGACCTTTTCTCTGCCACATCCACTCATAGGAAGTTGCATCACAGAAGGAGGGTATGGCAGAGAAAAGGCCCTGATGGGTCTAGCCGCAAGCAGCCTGCTTACGCCACTGCTTCTGCTGGTCACCCATCGAGATACTGGAGGACGGCAGGGTGTAACAGAAAGGGAGAGAGGGATACTGGTTAATGGACCCCAAGGGTAGTCAAGAGACACAGAGGTGACATATAGTAGGATGGATTTCAGAAGGCAGCAGATGACACCTACCCCTGGGAGGCCCTAGGCACTTTGCTGGCCTTACTCAACTACAACAACTCCCCTGCTCTAGGTACCTAAATGTAAGGGCTAGGACCATGCCAAGGGCTGTGCAAATGGTGCAAATACACACACTATACAGTACATTTGGCATTTGGATATTTAAAACCAAGCAATCATACATTTAACATGGTACAGAATGTATAATTTCTGTGCTACAATAGATCTCTTCATTGCTTTTAGATAATATATGCCATAAACATAATAATGTGAAGAATCATAAATATTCCGCAAACCAGACTTGCAAGCAAATCTGCCTTTCCTACGTGTCCACATCTGTGAATTGACTATATTGTGTCAATGTTTCATCATGAGAGACTGCACGTCCCTTTTCTACTTTTAGGCAAGAATAAGACAATCAGGACATCAAATCTCAAAGAAATGTGGTACTTTTCCAGTAGTGTTTCATTTATTGTTTCTGTGCTGCAGTAAATACCCATCTGATCAGAACACAGTATATTATTGGATTTCTCATTTTTTTTATTGAAAAGATCAAGCATTGTTAAGCACGTTCTAGAAGGCTGTCACAGATGAGACCAATAAGCATATCCTGGCTTAACACACATCTAGGGTTGCCAAGGTTACTCTATCAAGGGACCAGGGTCAGGGGTCAAACTGACCGATAGTGAGTAAATTACATTGCTTTGAATGATTCTTCCCAAGCACATAATGATATGACATGCTCATGGGTCTGCTTTGCTGACAGATCCATGGTGCCTATGTAGGCTAACAGGAGAAACAGCAGTGTTAAAAATTCCCATTCAATTTCATACAGACCTTTAGTTCTGAAAAATTTGCAAAACATTTAGGTCTCTACTTAGTAAGGTGAGCTAAGGTTTTGCAATTACCATGTGTGGATAATAAAGAGCTCCTTTTACAAAGCCGTGGTAGAGGTTTCTACTGCAGACTGGTGAGGTAAATGCTCCAATGCTTAAAGGTATTCCAGGAGCATCAGCAAAATTTACCTCAAAGGCCCATGATAGAAACCTCTACCGCAGCTTTGTAAAAGCCAGCGTAAATGTGGTAACTACAAAACCTCAGCACAGACTATTTGGAGAGACATTCACGCAGTTCTGGGAAAGCTGCCGCATCGTTAACGTTTTTTTTTTTGGACAATGTCTTAAAGTGGAATTAATCTCTTTCTATTATTTTCAAAAGTCACAGTTAATATGTTAACTGAAAAGTATAGTCCCTGCCCGTTCCATAATCATTTCCTAGCCCAAAATAATATTTCCAATATTAGGTGCTAAATGCGGGAATTAGAATTTTCTAAGAGTTAACATACTGTGGCTTAGTAAACAGTGGGCTTAATATTCCTGAAGCATAATCCCTTGGGTGGTATAAAAATATATTTACAGTTATAAGGTATATTGTGTACTGAATGTGAGGGAAGCAGTGACATCCTAAGGATGAATGTTCCTTTGATTCTAAACTAAGATGCGGCAAACTAAAGTAGTTCTATATTTTAATCTAAATTGATTTATAAGTTACAAACATAAGCTATTTTAATGCTTGTAATATATATTCTAATGCTTATTCATATTTCATTAGGAAACTTCCCTGAAACAGCTTCAGTGAAGCATAGTTCTATGTCAGAACATAGTGCTCCTTTTACTAAGCTGCAATAGCGTTTTTAGCGCGTGCAGAATTGCCGCGTGTGCGAAACCCGCGCTACACAGCTAGAACTAATACTGGCATTAGTGTCTAGCGCGCGCAGCAATTAAGAACACTAAGCGGGTGCAAAAACCGCTATCGCAGCTTAGTAAAGGGAGCCCATAGTCCCCCTAGCCGCGTCAATTATAAAGACGAGTATTAACTTAAACTGAGTAAATTGAGTAAAATATTAATAAAGCTTATTTAACAAGTAGAAGACCAATGACAATTTTGGTGCTATTGGTCTGTGTGTGAAAGCTAATACACACAACGACACCGCCAAGGTCAATGAGTGATTCACTTAAGGCAGGGGTAGGCAACTCTGGTCCTCGAGAGCCGGAGCCAGGTCAGGTTTTCAGGATCTCCACCATGAATATGTATGAGATGGATTTGGATGCACTGCCTCCTTGAGATGCAAATCTATCTCATGCATATTTATTGTGGATAGCCTGAAAACCTGACCTGGCTCCAGCTCTCGAGGACCGGAATTGCCTACCCCTGACTTAAGGTATAAGCTCTGTAGAAAATGTTGTGGATATAGACCTTAAGTTAACATCGTGAGACTTTCAGTGCTTTGAAGGTGTGGATCTGCCCTATGCAATATTCTACAACATGCATGCCTAAATTTTATAGTGCCCATCTCTTATTTACATACAGTATAGTTCTTGCGATTTTACTGCACATGTGGATGGAAACTATTATGAACATTTGTATTTTGTGGAGTTTTTTGAGAAACCAATGACTGTGATTAGCCCCATTTTGCATGACTTTTTGGTGTTGCGGTGGTCTTAACATAAGGGTCCATACAGTTTAATGATTTCAGTTGATTTTCTTATTTACATACAGTATAGTTCTTGCGATTTTCCTCTTATAGCATGCCATGTCATCCATTCCAGCTCCGCATTTAATCCATGTTATCTCATAATCGCAAGAACTATACTGTATGTAAATAAGAAAATCAACTGAAATCATTAAACTGTATGGAACTTTATGTTAATTCCACCGCAACACCAAAAAGTCATGCAAAATGGGGCTAATCACAGTCATTGGTTTCTCAAAAAACTCCACAAAATACAAATGTTCATAATAGTTTCCATTCACATGTGCAGTAAAATCTTCTTAAACATGGGAATACAAAATAACAAAAGTTAGTTCAAATAAAAGGACAGCTATTTGTCCACAATCAAAATCCCATCAGCCAAACCTGACAGCAGCTCTGTTTCAAGAGCACTGGCAAATGTCCCCCTTTCAAAACCACTAACTTATAATGCAATAACAAAAAAGAAAGGAAAAACTAGTCCTGTATAGACTCACCAGCGGTCTTATCATAAGGGTGAATGCGGTTTAATGATTTTTATGGCTATGAGAGGGGCATGTGTGGGTCAGGAACATTCCCAAGATTTAGACGTGATGTTATAGAATTGTGTAATTTATGTACCTAGCTAACATTAGTGGGGTTCCAGGATTTATATCATTTTGGCAGCTGTAAATGTTCACGTCCACAATTAAGCACAAGAGACCTGATCCTATAAACCAGTGGTTCCCAACCCTGTCCTAGAGGACTACTAGGCCAATCGGGTTTTCAGGTTAGCCCTAATGAATATGCATGGAGCAGATTTGCATGCCTGTCACTTCCATTATATGCAAATCTCTCTCATGCATATTTATTAGGGATAGCCTCAAAACCCGATTGGCCTGGTGGTCCTCCAGGACAGGATTGGGAACCACTGCTATAAACACTGCATAAATTGGTAAGCGCCTTGAAAAATAGTCTAAAAAAACCTGTCCATCTGCTCCTTTATGCCACTTTTTGGAAGTTTTTCTCTTTTAAAAATGAGTCCCTGAATGGGTTTCTTACTAAAACCAGCACAGAAACCTGGCTGCAGAGGATCCAATCCTTTAATAATATCAAAATGATCACACAACTGATACATAACCCAAGTTTCAACCACATTATACCTAACAAGAAAATTAAGACAAAGCTATTACTTTCCCCCACATATTAGATTTTTTTTAACAGAAGAAAACTTTGATCTGTTCAGATAAGCAGGATATGTTGTTGAATCAAGGGACAAAGACACCATATAGGTAATACTATAAATGGACACTTCCATTTAGGTACCATGATGCCATGTAATACAAGCATATTCTGAAACAGCAGCTGAGCAAGTGTAACAGTCACTTTCAAGTTTCAAGTTTATTAGGATTTTATATACCGCCTATCAAGGTTATCTAAGCGGTTTTACAATCAGGTACTCAAGCATTTTCCCTATCTGTCCCGGTGGGCTCACAATCTATTTAACGTACCTAGGGCTCTGGAAGATTAAGTGACTTGCCCAAGGTCACAAGGAGCAGCATGGGGTTTGAACCCACAACCCCAGGGTGCTAAGGCTGTAGCTTCAACCAACGCACCACACACTCCTCCTCCACACAGTTAAAGAAGCCATAAAGCTGAGGCAACTGCGGGCAGTGGCTTAGTAAAAGGGGGTGGGGGAGCAGGGAGGGTGGTGTGCCCCGGGTGCCATCTTGATGGGGGCTCCGGCACCTGTTCTCCTCTCCGCTCCCTGCTCTTTCCCCACCCCCTCCACTGCCAGGTGTGCGCGCCCCTTCCCTTCCCCCATGCCCCTCTCATAGCAGGTTGGGGTTGCTGCTCGTGCCGGGAGCGTTAAAGGTATGCGAGAAGTGGAGGGGCGCGTGCACGACAGGAGGGGTGGGGGGACGGAGCAGATGGGGGTGGCAGTGAAAAGGGTGGGGGAGGGGGTGCCACTGCCCCGGGTGCCTCTCACCCTCGCTAAGCCACTGACTGCGGGTGTCTAAATATAGATGGAATGTGCATAATTTATAGTAATCTAAGTTGGTCATAACTGGGAGCGCCTGTATACTTCCCCATGCATACGCTCTCTTGCATTCTTGCCCTTTGAAAGTTATTCATGCCATTACAGAATAGCATTAAGGTGTCTGCTGGCACTTTCATGGGTAGGTATACATATGTGTATACATGCTAGCAGCATTTCATTCTATGACAATACCTTAAACTGTATTGTCACCATTTATACCCCTTACAGTTAATTTCCACCAGATCCACTTTGGGCTCAAAAAATTTTACTGCCCAAAGCTTTACATGTTTTGTCATTACCGGATCTTTTTCCCTTTATATAGGTGTGAGAATTTTTTGTGGCTATATTAATATAGCCCCGATTGTCCAACATTGTTTGGCAAAAAATCGTAACGTGCAACAATTAAGATGGAGAGTAATTGGGGAGGGAGGGAGGAAATCAGGAAGATAGATTAAATGTTAAGGAACAACGCTGGATATAACATCTTAACATGGTCACTCCGCATGGATTAAATGCGGAGCTGGAATGGATGACACTGCTATAGTGAAGGCGGGGGGAGAAGTTTCTAATGTTGTCAGTTAGTAAGGATGGTGGGAAAACCACTGACACAGTAGCGTGCAAATAATGCACGCTTCAGCTGATGGGTTCCCCAGTCTATTGAAATCATCAGTAGAAACGCCACGGCCATCTCTAGTGCTAATGTGGTCATGAGAGCCTGTGTTAATTCAATAGGTAAGTTGGGGGCTAAGAATTTAATGTTTGGGTATTTGAGGTGCCTTTTAATTTGAATGAGAAGTTGAATACTTAGATAAAAAAATAATTAGAAATATGAACTGAATGCTGGGTTTTGTTTTTCTAGGTGTTAAACCTTGACAAAGCATATGGCAAAACATTTTGGTGTAAACTACCCTAGCCAGAGACCACAAAGTATTTGCTTTACAGCTATTAAGTAAATTAATATAGTCACAAAAAATGCTCACACCTAAATAAAGGGAAAAAGATCCAGTGGCTATAAGACACGTAAAGCTTTGGGCAGTGAAAATTTTTTGAGCACAAAGTGGTGCCACTGAGGATCTGGTGGAAATTAATTGTAAGGGGTATAAAGGTGACAATACAGTTTAAGGAATTGTCGTAGAATGAAATATTCATAGAGTAAATACCCTTTTAAAGAGCTTTTGTGCATATTATAGTGTAATTACATGCTAGCAGTGGCATACCTGGCTTAGCGGCCACCTAGGACGGGACACCCCCTTCCTCCAAGCACATGGCCATCAGTTCTGCCAGTCCCCTACCCAGGAATAGGAAATTGACATCAGAGTGGGCGGGGTATGGTAGAGGCCAGTGACGCCAGTAGGGGCCGATGGCCATGTGCATGTGGACTGTGGTCCCAATACCTACTCAATGTCTGCACCCTGGACAGATCATCCCAACCACTCTACCCTTGGTACACTAGAGTATTCTAGCATTTTATATATTTATATGAACAATAGACACATAAATGTGCATGCTGAGTTTATATAATTCCCCCCCCCCCCCCCCGATATATATCTGGTAGATTATGTCCTCATCAGGTAAACAAGGATCATTCCAACAGCACGTCTTCACTCTCTCACTAACCACTGGACTTTTTCCAAAATGTTTTCCAATATACACTAGCTGAAGAACTCAAATTAAGTGGGCCTTTTTTCTGATCAACTGAATCTTGCTTTGACAATGCATATTTTTTTATTTTTTTTAGGAAAGAGTAAAATAAATAAATCTGCCAACTCCTAAGAACTAAGCCCATCCAGTATGAAAATATCATGAATCATATTTTTGTCTCAATAAATCCCTACTCACTTAAAACAACTCATATCCCAGGCCTGCAAGATTTGAGTAGTAACTAAACTAAACTAAACTAAACCTTAGGTTTGTATACCGCACTATCTCCACAAGCGTAGAGCTCTGCACGGTTTACAGGGTTAGGTTGAAAAGGAGCTACAATGAAGGGTTATAGGAAAGGAGCTAGGAAGATAAAGAGGGACAGGGTACCAAAGAGCGGAAGGTGTTAGATTTTTGAAAAGAGCCAAGTTTTCAGGTGTTTGCGGAAGGATTGGAGGGATCTTGAAATTCTGAGCGGGGATGTGAGGTTGTTCCAGAGTTCTGTGGTTCTAAAGGGGAGGGATGTTCCTAGTTTTCCTACACTCTTTTTTCAAAAAATCGTGATAAAGCTTTTAAATTGTATTTTCCAGAGAGGCTAACATCCTCCTTAAGAGTTTTCTGCTAAAATTATTCTAATCATCTAAGTTCCCTTTTTAATACAACAAGGCCTCCAAACCTTGGTACAAAAGAACTATTTTGTATAGAGGTAACTCTCACCAGATTAGACTTCTATATAAAGTCAAGAAACATATTGTTCGATTCTGTTAGTTGACCCTTAATGGATGTCTCATCAGAGACTTTACAGAATGTTCTTAATTTTTTGAACAATGGAAGATTTTCAAGTCACATTCATTAAAACTAGGGCAGTCAACACATAAGAATAGCCACATTGGGTCAGACCAATGGTCCATCTAGTCCAGTGTCCTGTTTCCAACAGTGGCCTATCCATGTCACAAATATGTAGTAGAAGCCCAAACAGTAGCAACATTCCATTCTACCAATCCAGAGCAAGCAGTGGCTTTCCCCTTGTCTGTCTCAATAACAGACTATGAACTTTACCTCCAGGAACTTGTCCAAACATTTTTTTTAAAACAGCTACATTAACCACTGTTACCACATCCTCTGGCAAAGCATTCCAGAACTTAACTATTCACTGAGTAAAAATATTTCTTCTTATTGGTTTTAAAAGCATTTCCCTGTAACTTTATCAAGTATCCCTTAGTCTTTGTAATTTTTGATAGAGTAAAAGATTGACTTACTTGTACCTTTTCTACACCACTCAAGATTTTATAAACTTCAATCATATCTCCTCTCAGCCATCTCCTTTCCAAGCTGAAGAGTTCTAACCTCTTTAGTCTTTCCTCAAATGAGAGGAGTTTCATCCCCTTTATCATCTTGGTTGCTCTTCTTTGAACTTTTCTAATTCTGCTATATCTTTTTTGAGAAATGGCAACCAAAACTGAATGTAATACTCATGGTGAGGTTGCACCATGGAGTGATACAGAGTCATTATAACATTCTTAGTCTTATTTATTATTCCTTTTCTATTATATCCTAGCATCTTTTTTGCTTATATGGTGGATGCCATCACATATGGTCTAAGAGTGGGACAGAGTTTGATCCTTTAATTTTGAAGTTTCCTGTTCTCCTAGGGTGTGAATATATGGTTTTATCATTTAGACCAGGGGTGTCCAATCTTTTGGCTTCCCTGGGCCGCATTGGCCAAAAAAATTGTTTCTGGGGCTGAACAAATGCGCAAACACTGCAGCAAGACAGAGGAGGAAGCCAGCAAGATGGTAAACACCCGGGGGCAGCAGAGGAAAACACTGCATCGCCCTCGACCAGAGCCGCACAAAATACTTCAAGGGGCCAAAATTTTCACTAAGGATTTTATGGCTCTACCTGCCTCTTGAAGGTTCCATCTTCATGAATGGTGCATTTTTTCTTGACAGGTTGATATCTAATGATCCTTAGGTTTTTAGCAGTGGGGGATTTTAATGCTCATCCAGATGATTCTGTTTGCTCTCTTGACAAATTTTCTGGCAGTACAAAATTAATAAAACTTTTTGAACTAAAAAAAGAATATTCAATTTTAAATCCAAAATACGTTTTTTAGGTTTCTCCTAAAATATTGGTAGGTGCTAGAAGTCACAATTAGAGATTGCAAGTCCCTGTCCCAAGATGCTGCCTGATAGGACAAGAGACATTGGTGATATTTTTAAAAATTGTATCCTTTGACAGATGGAAAAACAAAGAAAGCATGTGTCTAAGCATGTGTTTAAGATGTTTCGATTCAATAAAAGCAAACAAATCCATTAAATAATTAGGTACAAGGCTATACAACACCTTAAAACATAGTCAATCAAATGTAAACTTCATGTGGGCCTCCACTGGCAACCAATGAAGCTCCCAGAAAGAAGGGGTAACATGATCGAACCTACTTTGATTAAAAATTAGTCGGACTGGATAATATACAGTCTGTATAGATTTTTTTTTGGGGGGGAGGGATGGCAGCCAAATAAACAATTTTTCAGTAGGCCAATTAACTCAATACCAGAAATTGTACCAACAGTCTAAATCAGGGGTGTCCAACTTTTTGGCTTCCCTGGGCCACATTGGCTGAAAAAAATTTTTCTGGGGCCGCGCAAACGCTGCAGCAAGACAGAGGAGGGAGCCGGCAAGACGGTAAACACCCGGGGGCAGCAGAGGAAAACACTGCATTGCCCTCGACCGGGGCCACACAAAATACTTCACGGGGCCGCATGCAGTCCTCGGGCTGCAGGTTGGACACCCCAGATCTAAATGATGACTTATCAAAATATGCTCTAATTGTGCTCAGTTTCTATAAAGTATGGAAACCCTTCTGAACCAGGGTATCAACCTGGTACTTCATGGTCAAGTTCTGGTCTAAAATTACTCCTAAAATTTTAAATTGTAGATTGAATAGTATAAGTTGTAGTATTCAATATCAATGATGTCTCAGTAAAATTCTGACGTGGAGATGTTAAAAAAAAAAAAAGTCTTCTCTGGGTTCAATTTTAGTTTTAATATGAGCATCCATTTTTCAATTATCTCAAAATCTTCAGTTATAACATGGCTGATATGTGAAACTGAAATTAAAGTGAAGATCAAAATAGCTATGTCATCAGCATAGCTGAACATCTTAATCCCTAAATAGGATAATCTAGAACTGAGAGTGGACAAATATAGATTAAAAGGCAAAGAAGAGACCTGGGAGCCCTGAGGGATACTGCAAGGATTACTCCAAGTGCTGGAATATGTATTGCTGGCATATACTAGATAAGTACACAATGTTAGAAATCCTTTGTTGTTCTACTTTGCCTGCCTCCTTCCACCTTATTCACTCAGATTCTTCAGATATTCCTATTTTGACAAAGTCACTATTTTTGAACACTGGACTTAGACTGCCTTAACTTTTGTATCAATTCCTATGGCCTACTTATTACTAGACATTATGGATAGTATTTCTGGTGAAATATCTTCCCTTGTGGGTTCCCTCACTATTTATTGAGCAGAGTCTCCAATAAGTCATTCACAACATCCCTATTTCTTTCTGATTTTGCATTTAGGACAAAAGTACTGGTAAATGTAAATCAGAATACCTCAAGGATTAGTCCTGGTGCCAGTTCTATTCAATATAAGAACATAAGAATACTATACTGGGTCAGACTAATGGTCCATCTATTTTATTTCCCTTTTATCAACAGTGGCCAGTTCAGGTCACAGTACCTGGCAGAAACTCAAATAGTAGCAACATTCCATGCTAGCTATCCAGGGAAAAGCAGTGGCTTTCCCCATATCTGTCTCAATAGCAGACTATGGACTTTTCCTCCAGGAACTTGTCCAAACCTTTCTTAAACCCAGTTACACTAACCACTGTAACCACATCCTCTGGCAACAAGTTCCAGAGCTTAACTTTTCTTGGAGTAAAAAAAAGAAAAGAAAAATATGTCCTTCTATTTGTTTTAAAAGTATGTCCATGAGAAATATTACTGAAGGTTTAAAAGGAGAAGATCTGGAACAGAATTGAAATTCTAAGGAGTTGTTAAGACAGTACAAGAAGTGATCTACAAAAACTGGAAGACTGATAAAACACTTGGCAGTTAAGCTTATTGTGAAGAAACGCAGAAAGATGCATTTGGGTTAAAAGACTGTTGTGCATGAACCAAGAGAAAGAGAGAGAGAGAGACCTTAGGGAGATACTATCTGATTATCTCAAAGGTAACTAAAGTCAGAGGGCCATGGAATGGAATGGATAAATGCAAATTAATGTGTTACTCTTTCAAGAAGTACAAATAAAAGGGGACACACTGTGAACTTAATAAGTAGCACATTTAAAACAATTGGGAAAGAAATTCACTTAGGGAGGAATTCATCAAAGTGTGGTAAAGTGTTGTTGCCCTTTATCGTTCCTTGATGCACCTGGGATTCAGCAACCTGCGAGATCCCAGCTTAGAGGAATAACGCTGCTTGTGAGCCACCTTACAAGCAGTGCTAATCCTGTGGCCCAGCAGTATTGAGTCACAAAGTCACAACCCAGGAACCCTCCCACTGATTCAAGACCCCAATTCAGACTCCTATGATCCAAGGACCTCCTGATTTAAGCCCCTCAACTGGCCCTCCCAAATCAATCCCCCCCCAATTCAAGACTCCCAAATGTTTAAACCCATCCCCCCACCATTCCATTTTTATTGGTGGTCTAGGGTATGGGTCTTCAGGGGCCTGGGGTGGTTCTCTGGGGGTTTCATCAGGCAGGAGTGATGCCAAGTTGCTCCTACTCTGTCCGTTGGCAGCTCCAAAATGGTAACCCTAGTGGTAGTGTTGTGTGACTACTATTAGGGGTCAAATTTTCCATATTTTGAACCACCAATGGCCAGGAAAGGATCAACTGGGCATTGCTCCTGCCCACAGAACTTTTGGGATTGGAGTCATGGGGGGCTTAAATCATAAAGCCTGAGTTAGAGGAAATATTGGGGGAGACTTGGATCAGGGGGGAGGGTCCTTGAGTTAGTTGCCTGGGAGCATCAGACTGTGATTTTGTGGCATGATTCACCCAAATGTTAAAACAGTCCCAGCAAGAATCACTACAACTTGTGTTAGGACATTTGAATAGTAATGAGATGAAAAACATGCATTTGCATATTTTGTATTTCATTACTTACTAACAAGTGGCAACTTAGCTATCACCATGCTATTTTTAAAAAAGCAGCTTTAGGACTGTTTAAGTCGTGGTAAGGGCTAATTACCACGACTAAAATTCCAAATGACCCTTGATAAATCCCACCCTTAATATACTGTTTAGCTAAGCTCTACAACTCATTGCCCGAGAATGTGATAAAAGCAGTTAGTAAAGATGGGGTTGGGGCAGTGTGACATCATCATACCCGATGGATGTGAAACTTCGGAGATCCGCAAGGCCAACTCAAAATCTATAGATAATCTTGTTTCTCAGCTACCATCGATGCTAGAATGATACTTCTTTGGTTACATAATGATCTCCTTGACCATTGCTATGAAAAAAGTAACTACCATTTGCACAGACTTGGTGACTTTTGCATATCAGTTCTCTCCTGCTCAGGCCCATGCTTCTGTCAAGATGGCGTCGGAGTGCAATCCTCCTGCATCACATGAGGCCACAGGGAATGCTACACCCATCGCCCAGTTAGCAAAGATGAGTTTAAAAAAGGTTTAGAAGTATTTCTGGAAGAAAAGTCCATAAACCTTTTTTAAGTTGACTTGGGAAAATCCACTGCTTATCTCTGGGGATAATTAGCAAGGAACCTTTTCACTGTTTGAGATCCTACTAGTGTCTTGGACTCGTCATTACATTCATTAACTTTCTAGTCTACCTTAAATTAGGTGGATTATAATAAGAGTTATCTGGACATTACCAGGGAATTACATTTCAAAGCTTATTATTAGACAAACATTGGATTAACAGTATAGGGCATATCACTAATAATAAAACCCTAAGCGTGCATGCGTACTTAGGGTTTCAGGTTCCCTGCCGCCGTGTTTTCTGATCTGTGGCCAGATTCTATTTTAGAACCCGGCGGTAAGGAACATGACGGCGACTCCCCCCTCCTGCCCTCACTCACCGCCAGAGAAACCGTTGCCGCCGCTGATTCGGAACGGGGGCGCCCCTGCCGGCATCTATTTCTCCCCCTCCTCCCTCTCGCCTGCTCACCCGCTTGCAGCATTTAACTGAAAAGCGCTGCGCTATGCTGCCACTGACCTCGCCGTCTTCTCTCCACTGTGGCCCGCCCTCTGACAACTTCCTGTTTACGCTAGGGTGGGCCGCAGTGGAGAGAAGACACTGAGGCCAGAAACAATGCAGCGCAGCGCTTTTCTTTGAGGCAAGTAGATTTCTGTGGGGTGTATGCACAGGGAGAGCAGGAAAGGAGTGCTGCTAGATGGGGGGGAGGGAAAAGGAAGGGAACAGGGGGGGCAGGCAAGGGGTGGGTGCACAGGGAAGTAGGGGGAATGCTGCTGCTACACAGGAAAAGGGGGAATGCTATTGCTGCGCAGGGAAGGGGGGAATGCTGCTGCTGCACAGGGAAGTGGGGGGAGGAGAGATAGGGAAAGGGGGCCAGGGAGCAATCTTGGTTTGCTTTGGGGGGGAGACAGAAGGGGGCCATAGAGAGAGACAGAAAGATAGGCAGGCAGCGCATGAGAATGAAAGACAGACACACAGAAAGACTGCAAGCAGGGAGACAGAAAGAAAGACAGACAGACAAAGAGGGCCAGGGAGAGACACAGACAGAAAGACAGACAGTAGGAGGGAGAGAGACAAAGAAAGGAAGAAAGAGACAGGTGTAGGGAGAGACACAGAAAGAAAGAAAGACAGAGAGACATATTCTAGCACCCGTTAATGTAACGGGCTTAAACACTAGTTTCCTATAAAAAATTGAACATAAGAACTGCCATCTCCAGATCAGACCTTCGGTCCATCAAGAACATGGGTAGGCAATTCCAGTCCTCGAGAGCCATAGCCAGGTCAGGTTTTCAGGATATTCACAATAAATATGCATGAGATAGATTTGCATCTCAAGGAGACAGTGCATGCAAATCCATCTCATACATATTCATTGTGGATATCCTGAAAATCTGACCTGGCTCCAGCTCTCGAGGACCGGAATTGCCTACCCCTGTTCTAGAAGATTCTATAATCTTTATCTAGTTTTGCTGCTGGGAATGACAGGCCTTCTAACGTTTTTAGCCTTTTTATTTTTTTATTTTTTGAATGAGGGGTAAATAAAGGATTCATGTTTCTCCAAGGCCTTTTTACTTCTTTCAGTGCAAGTCTATTGTTCAGGTAAATTGGGCATAGTCCTGTAGTGCTTTAAACAACAGACAATAGAATTTGAATAAGATTTGGCTTTTCAGTGGAGCCACTGTGTTTTTAGGTAGGCTGGTGTTATGTGGTCATATTTGTTCATGGAAAAGATGAATCTTAGGGGTCCTTTTATCAAGGCGCGGTAGGGGGGGTTTAACACGCGGAATACCGCGCGTTAAACCGCCTGCCGCGCTAGTTGCTGACGCCTCCATTGACGAGGCATTAGTTTTTTGGCTTGCCGCGGGGGGTTAGCGCGTGATGAAATGTCCGACGCGCTAACCCCACTAGCGCACCTTGATAAAAGGAGCCCTTAGTGCTGCATTTTGTATAGTTTGCAACTGTTTTTATCTTTGATGCTGGACATGGTAGGCACAAGATGTTGCAATAATACAGCATTCCCAAGATTAAGGATTGTAGTAGGAGACAAAATTGTGGCTCTTCAAAAAATTTGCATATGTGCCTTAGGTTGTGTATCGTTATTTCAGACAATGCTGTTGATCTGTAATTGAAGAGAGCCGCGTCTATCTATAGTGACCACCTAATACTTTTAGGGCTCCTTTTACTAAGGTACGCTAGATTTTTTAGCACGCGCATAGCGCACGCTACAATGCCACGTGCGCTAAACGCTAACACCTCCTTAGAGCTTGCATTAGTATTTTTCATTTAGTGAGTGGTTTGCGCGCGCTAAAAACACTAGCGCACCTTAGGAAAAGGAGCCCTTAGTGTGGGTTCTAGTGGTAAGTTAGGGAGTTAATTTTTATGTTGATTGCTGTGGCTTGTTTATCATTCTCCATCAATATGAATCGCATTGCATGCAGGATCCTGTGTTATGACTTCTGGTCTGACCCAGTATGGCAATTCTTATGTTCTTATGGGTGTTGAGGAAAGTGAATACCAAATAGTGAAAAAGATAGAAATAGGGACAAAAGCTGAAGGAAAGCGAGGGAAACCCCAAGTTGGGGGTTTAAATAGAAACATAATCTAGTTACCTGCACCAAATATCTGGATAATATTTAAATACTGTAGTCAGTAATTAAAAAAAAATATTGCTGACCACATTGTATGATATTGACCTGGGATGTTCCAAAGTTCAATTATACTGTATCAATTTCTCCTTCTATGCAGGGTTATTTAATGCTAGATCGTATCATAATAACAATTTTGTTCTCATTCCTGCATTGATCTAATATGATCTACAATAAATATGTCATTTAAAGTGAGATTTCACATATGGCAAAGTATATGGCAATCATTTACATGAAATATCCACAATAAATGTTCATTGATTTCTCACATACCAAATAATAATAATGGGTTATTTTTAAAACACTCACACAAGGATTTACTGTCACATGTTGCAAAGAAATGTTCCAGCAGCATTGAAGAAAGTACATGTCTAAAAAAAAAAAAGAAAAAAATCAAAATGTGGATGTGCTTCCAATAATTTAAAAAATAGAAGGTGATAAGTTGAAAATGTCAGGTAATTGGCAGACAGATAGAAAGTTAAACTGTGTCCTCAGTGAAGAAAATTAACCAGCAGCTGCTAGCCGAGGCCCCAAGGTCATCTCAATGTCAAAATCAAGTAAAGGCCAATCATTCAGAAGGGTTCTCTGCTGATATTTGCCCTCTCTGGTCATTTTCAGATCTCCCAGGAACTGGCCTGAACTACTGCCAACATGTGTTCATTTCTAAAAATTACACAGATTCTGATTTATTACCCATCAAGCTGTAAAAATCCATTGTGAATTAAATCAGCCCTTTTCTTAAATTGCTATTCTACCATACGTATCATATCATCATAAATGACAGTGAGGTTATAATCTACAGTACTCTGCCGCAGTCACTGATAAGGCTCCACCAAGGGACGATCAATACTTACTATTCATTTTTGAAATTATCTTCACATTGATCCCTGAACAAGTGCCAACAACACAGAGGCACACAGGCTCTAATGCAATAATTATATAAAGGTTTACAGGCTCATCCTCCCAGCCAATAAAAGCTGTCAGCTGGCAGGGACAGTTACAATCCCATAATCCATCAAAATGCTGTTCTCTGACCTATGTGCTTCTGGGCTTTTGGTAGACCTCGATAAACATGCTTGCAGGGAGAGAATAGCAACAAATACGGGCAAAACAGAGCATCAGATTCATTCTGCAGATTACAGAAAATCATGTTCTATGGTAAATCCATCCTCTTTATCACAACAATGAGAAAAGGATTTTCAAGAAATTCACAGGGGGGATAGGGAAATTGAGAACTTTTTTCTCTCCCTCTCTTTTTTTTTTTTTTTGTTTGACTTTCAACCGCATTAATGCTAATCTGTAAGAACAAGAGTGACCATTGATAATATGGTCTTTAATGAAATATGCATGAAAGAGCTATAAAAAAACAAATGAAAATACAATACAAGAATATAATTCAACTATGTAAGACTAGAAGAGAGGCATGTGAACTGCAAGTATTTAAATGGCTATATTTTGTTGTTTTTTTTCCCCAGTGAAGTTCTGCATTTCTGTCCCATTTGTATAATTTGTTACAGATTTAGAAAGAGAAACACAGACAAAAACAGGACCTCTGATTATTTTATGGCTTTTTGGCATAATACAGTGGCCTATTCACTGAAGCATACTAGGTAGTAAAAGGCACCTTTGACAGAGCCATGACTTTTTTTTAAAATATAGGATCCCTTTTACAAAGCTGCGTTAGCGATACTGCTATAGTAAATGCACTGAAGCCCATAGTAATTGAATAGCTTTGCAACAGGGGCCTATAGTTTGTACCATTCTAGAACACTGCACAATTGTATTCCTTCTGTCCTTTATATACTGTACATTAGAAGCCCCATTATCTAGCACACATCCCATCGAAATGTCCAACTCGCCAGAATCTCACATCATGGTTGTACGGAAATGTAGACTGCGAGGAACAGGGGCAAACAAACTGCAGAACTGATGTAAAGGTTTAAAACTCTTATTTTTATTAAAGAAGATGCAATGTAGCTTTTCAAACAAATGGTCCTCTTGAGTGAGTACACGGGACCCAACACGGTCCATGTTTCAGAAAAGTTCCTGCGCACTCACGGGCAGCAGCCTTCACAAGACTTTAACATCATCTGTCCTTCTAAGGAAAGTTGTTTTAATCAGGTTCTCTGCGTTGGTGTACCTCCACATTTTGGACCCCTGATGAAGGAGTGTTCTCCGAAACACGGACCGTGAAAAGCTTCTTTAATAAAGATAAAAGTTTTAAACCTTGTACACCAGTTCTGCAATATTTTTCTTTTGTTTTGTTGTTTGACTTTTTTATTGCAGAATGGTTGGATTGTTTTTTGTTTTACAGGTAAGCTATTTCCAAAAAAATGACAGTATGCAATGTATGTATAGTAAAAGTCTCATTACTCATGAGGCTTTTGCTGTAAATACATTGCATATTGTCATATTTTGGGAAAGAGCTTACCTCCCTAAAATCTGGGAGAGCCTGGCTTGATCAGTGGAGACAGGAAACCTAATTTCTCTGGCTAAACCTAGGCACTGAAATAGCAGATATAAATTTACGCTGGGTTTTACTAATCTGTGCTAGAGGTTTTTTAGCTTGGGCCAGTGAGGTAAATGCTGTGATGCTCATACTCATTCCAGTAGATCCTGTATGTTTTAATGTATGTTACCCTATTTTACTATTTTTGTTATGTACAAACCGCTTAGAAGACTGATAGGCGGTATACAAATTTTTATTAAACTTTAAACTTTACCGGCCTGCACTAAAAACCTCTAACTCTGTGTAGTAAAAGGAGCTCAAAGTCAGGACTGAGGAAGCCTCATTTATGTTCAGATACATTAGAAAAATTATCTTCAGCAAGTCTGGATTCCCTTTGTTCTCTTCTGACACCCACGAATGAAAAAAAACAAAACCAAACAAAATAATAAATAAATAACAATCTTCCTGTCACAATCCCAGTATTTCTCTCTTCTGAAACCTGAAGAATAAAATAGAAAAATAATGTTTCCTAATCACATCCCCTCCCTTCCACCATCAAGTGTAAAAATATATAAAATAACTTTATCAAATCTAGAATTCTATTGTCATTTCCCTCTCCCGTGTCAAAACAACTGGTTGCTGGTTGTAGGGTTCTAATCCCATTCCTCAGTACTGGGATTTCTAGACGTATGGTGGTACAGAAGGCTTTAATAGACAGGGGAATGGTAACAAAGCTTCACCCCTGCAGCTACAGCAATAATATCACTTAGGGCCTTTTCTATCAAACTGCGCTAGCAGTTTGTAGCGCGGTGAGCCGCGCTGCTCCTGATGCTCATATAGTTCCTATGAGCATCGGGAGCAGCACGGGCCATTCAGCGTGGCTCTCTGCACTACAAACTGCTAGCGCAGTTTAATAGAAGAGGGTATTAGATAAAAAGGTCATGGGGAATCCTGGAAAACAACTCATAGGCACAGAGAATTAGGTCCTTTTAACAAGTAGTGTTAACAAATGTGCCAAAACTCATTATAAAACACAATGAAAAACAAAGCCTAGGGCTAATGCGCAAAGTTAAATCATTGGCAACCAGAGTAAAGGCCACACACATTAGCCTAGCATTAAAAAGTCACAAAATCTCTTTCACACAGAATCTATTATTCTGGGAAAACCAGTACAGTCCATCTTTGTGCAGTAGAATTCCACTTTACTAAACATGAGATTAAAATAATGGGAGAGACTCAACAAGCAGAAGGTTTCTTCCTCTTAAGGCTCTCTCAGAAGACTGGATCATAGGATTAGGAGTAGAGTTTTTAAGTAGCTTACTACATGAAGGAGATTTGCTGTTTGTCTGCAGTTTCAGCTTACCTCTCTCTAGAAAATCTTCAGTATGGGAGAATAAAAGGAATCTGCAATCTTCTTCTTTAAAAAAAAAAAAAAAATCTTTATTAATTTTCAAAACTAATACAAAGTGCCATAAATTATATATACATTGATAACAAAACAAGTACCGTATTTGCCGGCGTATAAGACGACTGGGCGTATAAGACGACCCCCCAACTTTTACAGTTAAAATATAGAGTTTGTTATATACTCGCCGTATAAGACTACCCCTTCTTCCGCACACCTTCTACACAACAAATAAAACTTAAAAGAACATCAGAATTTATTTCAACAATTTTAATTAATTCACTAAAGCTGAATAGAACAATAAACCCATGGGAGCTGCCATGCTATTTGTTTTCTAAACTGTTAACCAAACTGAAACTGTCAATGATAGAAGGAAGATAACACATAGAGGGAGAGAGCAATTGCCGGGCAAGTCCCTAGCAAGTTTGCTGGCATGACAGTTTCCCTTTAAAAGCCTTCAAAAGCCTCCTGTTCGCCCCCGCAACTTCCTTAAGGGCTAGACTCCACACACGGCCGCATGTGCGAGAGACGTAGTAAAGAGAAAAGGGGTGGGGCCAGAGCGCCGCTGCTTCCCGCTGCGCAGGATGAAGGAGCTGGCACCCTTGTCACACTGATGTCCCGCCATGGCCCCGCTGATGTCCCGGCAGGTTTACTAGTACCGTAAGCACCGTAAGGAGGTAAGGAAGGAGATGTTAGGGCATGTAAAGTAGAGAGTTGCGCGGGGACAGAAATCCCACCCGTCCCCACCCGTCCCTGCCAAAGTCCCACACGTCCCCACGAGGAAACCCACCCGTCCCCGTGAGGAATCCCTCCGTCCCCACCCGTCCCTGCGGGGAATCCCCTCCATCCCCACCCGTCCCCGCGAGGAATCCCCTCCGTCCCCGCCCGTCCCTATAAACTTCAGAAATAGTTATTTCATTTAATTATGCTACTGAATTAAAGGCTCTGGTAGAAACCCATTTACAAATAAGCAAAAAGACTTTATTAATTTGAAAATATTAATTGGGAAGAATACATACTTTGTAAACGGGTTTCTACCAGAGCCTCTAATGTTTATAAATTTTTATCTAAGGAACACAAAAATGGAACCCAAAAATATATAGGGAGGAAAAATATATAACTACTGCAAAACCTCCCCAACCCCAAGAAAACCAACTGTCAAGGGGGAGAGACAAGGAGAAACCTCAATCTAAGTTAATCAGCAAATAACACGTAGTGTGAAACAGGAGAACCCTCAGTAACACAGCCGCCCACTAAGGGAAAGGCTGTCACCGGCTGACACTCAGAAAGAGTGTAAACTGTGAAACATCCCCGGGTTCTTCCTGTAAGTGAGAATAAATCAAGTGCACCCCCAAAAAGTGCTATGTGTGAAAAAAGATTCTAGAAATCAAAAAAAACACACTATGAGGTTAAGAAATTCTTGTCTCTACTCCTTGCCAGGGGGGCCAAACAAGGAAGGAAAGTGTCCAAATCTGTCCAAATCAGAACCAAGCCAGTCAATGAGTGGAAGTACTTAGCTTCTTTAAACTGTAGGACAGCCAGCCGATGTGCGACATACATGTCACACATCGGCTGGCTGTCCTACAGTTTAAAGAAGCTAAGTACTTCCACTCATTGACTGGCTTGGTTCTGATTTGGACAGATTTGGACACTTTCCTTCCTTGTTTGGCCCCCCTGGCAAGGAGTAGAGACAAGAATTTCTTAACCTCATAGTGTGTTTTTTTGATTTCTAGAATCTTTTTTCACACATAGCACTTTTTGGGGGTGCACTTGATTTATTCTCACTTACAGGAAGAACCCGGGGATGTTTCACAGTTTACACTCTTTCTGAGTGTCAGCCGGTGACAGCCTTTCCCTTAGTGGGCGGCTGTGTTACTGAGGGTTCTCCTGTTTCACACTACGTGTTATTTGCTGATTAACTTAGATTGAGGTTTCTCCTTGTCTCTCCCCCTTGACAGTTGGTTTTCTTGGGGTTGGGGAGGTTTTGCAGTAGTTATAAATTTTTATCAACACAACTAATATACTACTTTATCCTGAAGCAAAAAAAAAAAAAAAGAAATAGAATTCTTTTCCTACCTTTGTTGCCTGGTTTCTGCTTTCCTCATGTTCTCATTCAATTCCTTCCATCCACTATCTCTCTTCCTTCTGCATCTTCCATTTGCTCTGTTACTGTGCCTCTCCCTTTCTTCCCCCTTCCAAATTGGTCTGGCACCCATCTTCTTCTCTCTGCTCCCCCCATAGTCTGGCATCTGTCTTCTTCCCTGCCAGCGTCTTCTCCCTACTCTCTCTTCCTCATTTCCTTTGTGTCCTTCTCCCCCCCCCATCTTCCCCATGTCCTTTCAGCGTCCTTCTCCACCCTTTGTCTTCCCCATGTGCTTTCAGAGTCCTTCCCCCCCCACCCTTCCCATGGCCTTTCAGCGTCCTTCTCCACCCCTTTGTATTCCCCCATGTGCTTTCAGCCTCCTTCTCCCTCCTCTGTCTTCAAGTGCTTTCAGAGTCCTTCCCCCCCCTCCTGTCTTCACCATGGCCTTTCAGCGTCCTTCTCCCCCCCTCCTTCTCTACCGCCCCGGGTGCAGCACAGCCGGCCAGGTCCCCTTACTTTTGTGGCACTTCCCCGACCGACCGACCGACAACAGCCCCGGTCCGACAAACCTCCCTGCCCTTAACCGCAAATCTAAATTACCTTCTTACAGCTGCTGTAAGAAGGTAATTTAGATTCGCGGTTACAGGGCAGGGAGGATTGTCGGACCCGGGCTGTTATCGGTCGGTCGGGGAAGTGCCACAAAAGTAAGGGAACCTGGTCGGCTGTGCTGCAACCGGGGTGGGCCGCCCCTCTCCCTTGGTAGCCACTCGAACCGCGAGGCTACTCTCCTTCTCCTTATCTGCCCTGCCTGCAGCACAGAGCCGAACGGAAGTCTTCCCGACGTCAGCGCTGACGTCGGAGGGAGGGAGGGCTTTGTTTAAGCTTTGTTTAAGCCCTCCCTCCCCTCCGACGTCAGCGCTGACGTCGGGAAGACTTCCGTTCGGCTCTGTGCTGCAAGCAGAGAAGGTAGGGAGAAGAAGAGCCGCATACATCCAGAAGACTGAGTACATCCAGCCCCGCAGGAGCCCCGCGACCCTCGGAGGCGTCCCCATGGGATCCCCGCGACCCTAGGGGGCGTCCCCACGGGATCCCCGCGACCCTAGGGGCGTCCCCGTGCAGCTCTCTAATGTAAAGTAAGGGCATGTAAACAGTACCCGGCGTATAAGACGACCCCCGACTTTGGGGAGGATTTTAAGGTACTGAAAAGTCGTCTTATACGCCGGCAAATACGGTACTTAAATTCCATCAATAACAATGCAGATAATAAATATCCCCCTCCCCACCCCGTCCTGGATATGTATAAAATAAACAACAAATTTAAACAAAGACAACTATGTTGAATTAACAAAGGATGTCAACGAGCCCCAAACCAATTTAAATAATTTGTAATCTGCAATCTTCTAACGTGTTTCGTCATACATACTCTGAGTGGGCCATTACTACCATTAACTTTAAAAAACAGACTAATGCATTCACCTTTCCGGAAGTTTCATAAATCAGAACCCAATTGTCAGGTTAGGCAGAGGCAGAGGTAGGTATAGATTTGGATTAAATTTATTACTAGTGTTTTCAAAATCTGAGTTCAAAGCATGTTACAGGTAGATTAATTATTTCCCTGCCCAAATGGACCCACAATCTAAGTTATAGCCAGAGCTCCCCCCACCCCCCAATGAGTACTCAGTGGTACTAAACTTTATCCATGGTCCCTAAGTATTATTGAAAGAGCCCAGTCTCTGCACATCCCAAATGCAAACATATACAAGGTCTGTTCAAAAAGTTCCAGGACTGGTTTTATAAAAATATATTAAACAATCTTACAACTTATTCCCTTCAAAGTACTCCCCTTCCCTATGTATACACTTTTCCCAACGTTTATTCCACTTTTGAAAACAGTCCTTAAACACATGTTCAGGAATTGCCAAAAGTTACTGCATCAAATTTTGCATTATGTCTTCAATGGTGTCGAATCGCTTTCCTTTCAGTGTGGATTTAAGTTTAGGAAACAAGAAGTCAGCAGGGGCCAAGTCAGAAGAGTAAGATGGCTGGGGAAGACCTCTAATTGCATTTTTTGCATAAAATTTGTGAATTTTGGCAGCAGCATGAGTGGGTACATTGTTGTGATACAGGAACCACGACTGCTCCCTTCAAATTTTGGGCTGCTTCCTCCTGATTCTCTCACGGAATCATTTCAACACTTTCAAATAGTAATTTTGGTTGACAGTTTGCCCTTGTGGCAGAAATTCATAGTAAACAATGCTGTGACTGTCAAAAAAACCCTGTTAACATCACTTTGACGTTCAAATGAACTTGCTAAGCATCTAGGAGATGTTTTGGTCCTCCATTGAAACAACTGAGCTTTGGTTTCCACATCATAACCATAGACCCATGCCTCATCACCAGTTATCAATTTATCAAGAAATGTTTTGTCTTCATTTGCCTGCTCAAGAAGATTCTGACAGATCATGAAGCGGTTGTTCTTCTGGTCGTCGGTCGTCAACATAGAACAAACTTTGCCGCAATATGAGACATCCCCAACTTTTCTGTTAGAATGTTGTGGAATGAACCAATGAAGATGCTGCATTCCCCTGCCAATTCTCTAGCACAAGAACCCTCACTTGATCAACATGATCAAGTTAGTTGACGTTGATGGTCTTCCAGTTCACAAATCATCTTCCACTGGTTCATGACCACTTTTGAAGCATGAATACCATTCAAAACACCTTCCACAACTCATAACATTTCCCATAGGCCACTTTTAACATTTCACAAGTTTCTGTAGCGGTCTTACCAATTTAAAACAGAAGTTCACACTGTAGCACTGCTCACTGAGGTCGCACATGATGAAAAATAGCCGATCACAAAAACACACTTTCACAAAAACTACTGTAGCTTGAAGATGAAAACATATGTTAACAAATGGAAAAAAAGGAGTTTACTAGTGAGATATCAAGCTACTCAACACCACCTACCATGTCTCAAAAGAACTTCCCATTGGTGCACAATTCAAACTGTCCTGGAGCTCAATAAACATACTTCGTACAACAGAGTGCTCTCATGAAAGAGGCAGTGTCTTCAGCCAATCTCCACAGACCTATGGGAGAATAGAGACACATGCTGTAGTCTATAATAAGTGGGAATTCTCCAACAGCATTGCCACTAGTGTGTGTGTGTGTGTATGTGTGTGTGAGTATGTGTGTGTGTGGGGGAAAGCAGTACTTCAGTATTGTGTTTTCTATCGCTAGGACTGACAGGTTCCGTGGAATCCTTAGAACTTGCCTGTCCTTTACTGTTGAAAATGTTATAGTGAAACAGCATCACTCATTGGCAAGACTGTAGGTTAAGATTCCCATGAATTTTAGAGGTAACAGTTGGCTGCAGTCAGCACATAATTGCACAATCCTTGCAAAATGTGGGAGATATGGGCTATAGAATCTGAGCTGTCCAAAAAAATAAAAGTAGAAAAAACTTTTAACTGTGGTTTAGTGTTATGACTGTGCTTGATTTAGGAATCAGATATTTTTGTAGTTTGTCTAGTATAGGAGGAAATGTGTGTCTATTTTTTTTTTCTTCTATTACTGTACTGCAAGCAGAATCTGGCCTTCTAAGTTTCAGGTCGTTTTTTTATTGAATATTTCCATTTCTAGTATGTGGTCATTTATTCTTCACTTGTGGCTTTATCCATATTTTGCACATGGGACCAAGATGAAATATTTTGCAAGCAGGTAGTTTCTGTACAAGGATTTGAGCTGTTCAGCTTGTTCTGTTTTGCAAATAGGACCTAGGACTGACATAATATTCTGTGGCTGATTACAGGAGTTGTAGCAATTGTGAGGGTGAGTCACCCCCCTGAAGAACAGCCCTGCATGTGCATACTGGTACCCCCTTTTTGCTAGAGAAAAGCACTGGTTATATTTCAGATAATGAAAGGTGACTAGCCCAAAGTTCCATAGAGTGTTAGTGGGAGAACCAGAATTTGAATCCGCTTCTCTAACCACTAAACTACTTCTTAAAATATTCAATAGAAAACCTAGCTAGTTAGCATCAGCTGAAAATGCATCTAAAGGTAACTGGTTATCATCTTGTCTGTTAAGGGTTTCTTTGAAAAATGATCTAAATAAAACCATTGTCACATGCTATGCTGTGATTGTAAATTTTTCTCAGAGATGAAATCTGGAAACGTACCCTTCCCAAGAGGATGCTCTACCATTTATAAGTATTCAAGTTATGATAAATGTAATCCTATGATTTTGAGAAAGGCATTCAAATTGTAAACAAAAATAGTTATCATTTTTCAGATTCCATGTTTGTCTTCTATCAATTGTCAAATCCCCTCTGGACCTTATTTTCGTTTTAAATTATTTTAATGTATTCCATTTAAGAGGGTTGACTGGAAGGTGGGATTACTGCTATGGAAGACTTATCTTGCGTGAATGCTCTTAGCACTAAAAGTAAATATTAATTTTTAATTTAATAAAATGGAAACATCCTAAAAAGTGATTTTAAAAGGATTTCTTTCTTCATGTTTGTTCTATATTCCTGGACAGTTGCCATTAAATAAAAATGGAAAACATGCAGGTATCTCAGCTGTCACCATACCCCTTTGAATTTTACTTCCATTGTAAACAAAAAAATGCATATTTTTTACAGCAACTATGCATGAATTTTCCAATTTCCATAGAATATATATTATTAATGAATAGGTGTGAAGCCACATTTTTCATATGGTATCTATGTGGGTAATGGAACCTACAAGTGGGACCTTATGATTATTTACCTATAGGCTCTGTATTTGCTGACAAACGCAGAAGGAACATCAATGTTAAAAAAAAGAACAAAAAAATAATAATAAAGAGCATCACTCAGCAGCCTCCACATATAGGAGGTCTACATATAGAAATAATTCTATAACCAAGTCTACATATAGGAATAATTCTATAACACTATAGCCTATGTGGTATCTATTCTATAAAAGAAAATAGGTGCTTACTTTGCTTTATAACATAATTGGGTATATAAGCATATATGCCATTAGGTAGGTGCTAATGTCAAATTGCTACAGGGATGCACATAACATAGTATTCTATAAGGCAGGGGACCCTAACCACTGAGCCTCGGACCAGTACCGGGCCATGGGCTGTAGCAAACCGGGCCACACAGTAATTTTTATTTTATTTACATTACAGGCAATCCCCAGGTTCAGGCTAGCTCCCTTTTCCCAGCCACACTTCTCTTCACAAAGCCACGAGCAGCTAAACGCTATCCATGGCTGACCCAGAACCCTTCCCTCTAGGCTTTTTGGTCAACTACAGACTGAAAGTAGGAACCATGGCTGCAGCTTTGAGATGAGAAGTGTGGCTGGGAGGAGGAAGCTGGCTTCAGCAGGTAAACACCCATGGGAGGAAGGTACTAACTTAGGACACAGAATAGAGGGAAGGAAGGACAAGAGGGGCACATTGGGACACGAGAGAGAGGAGGCGCATTGAGACACAGAAAGAAGGGAGGGAGCACAAACTTTGGACAAAGGATGGAAATAAGAAAAAGGAAGGAGGGAGGGGGCATTCATTTGGGACACAGAATGGAGGGAGAGAGGGAGGGGAGCATGAACTTGAGACACAGGATGGAAGAATGGAGGGAGTGAGGGAAAGAGATACTGAGGTGGGGAAATGAACTGTTGAGCATGGGTGTGTGAGTGAGAGGAAAAGAGAAATGGTGCACATGGGGAAATGAAGAAAGAGGCATAGGGATGGGACCAAGTAGTTGCGGGGAAACATGCTCAGGGCTCCCACTGATTCTGCATTATAGTGAGTTGTATTCAAATATTGTATTGTATATCTTACAATGTATTGTAATAATAATAGAAATATAGTGCATAATAAAAAATGTAATCATTACATTTACATTATATATATAATAATTAGATTATATATTAAGCACTTTATTGATTATGTACTTAAATCCCCCCTAGCCCCCCCCCCCCCAACATCCCAGTATGTGGAAAAATTGTTTTGCATGAAACCAGTCCCTGGTGGAAAAAAGGTTGAGGACTGTTGCTACAAGGTATGTATATAAATTTGAGCTCCACCCATGCTTACCTAAGCTCAATCTGTGTATATGCGCCGATGCAAATACACGCCCCGATGCAAATACACGCTAAATTAAAATGAGAATTACAGAATAGCGCTTAGGCAGAATTGCTGTAGTTACATGTCATTATTCTAAACATTTACATGCATCCTTAATAATAAATCCCTTACCGCACATGTGCAGTAGAAAATCTGTGATCCCTGCGTCCATGGGATCTGACTCTATGCCGAATTTGATTTCTGGTGCGTGGGGCGGCTTGCGGCATGTGCAGGTGGAGTCTGGTAGTTTGATTTGCCGACGTCGCTTCCAGCCTAGGGCCTTCCTCGCTGCCGGGTCCTGCTCCTGCCTTCGCCCAAAAAGAAAGTAGGACTGAAGCAAGCAGGAGCAGCGACCTACCGCTGCCGGCCGCTGTGTGAGACCCGGGAGGCAAGGGGAAGCAGGTGGATGAGAAACGCTACTGATGGCTGGCCTACTACAGGACAGGGGGAGCAGGGAAGGAATGCTGCTGGATGGTGAGGAGGGAAAAGGAAGTGAAGAGGGCTACTGCTGGACAGGGAGAACAGAATGGGTGCTACAGACAGTTGGGAGGTAAAAGGAAGGGAGAAGGGCTACTGCAGGACAGGGGGAGCAGGCAAGATGTGCTGCTGCTGCACAGGGAAGTGGGGGGGGAAGGGGGAAATGGGGGCCAGGGAGCAAACTTGCTATGCTTTGGGGGAGGGGTGTGCTGGAGGGCAGGCAGCAATCTTGGTTTACTCTGGGGGGGAGACAGAAGGGGGCCATGGAGAGAGACAGAAAAACAGGCAGGCAGCGTACAAGAACGAAAGACAGACACACACACAGAAAGACAGTGGGCAGGGAGAGAGACAGAAATCAAGAAAGACAGACAGATGGGGCCAGGGAGAGAGACAGACAGAAGGCAAGAAAGAAAGTCAGACAGGCAGGGGGCCAGATAGACAGGCAGACAGCCAATGAACAAGGAGAAAGAGAGAGACAAAGAAAAAAAAGACAGAGACAGCTAGCGGCCAAGGAGAGAGAGACAAAGAAAAACAACCAGACAGCTGACATGGTAAGTTTTCATTAAATTTTGTGTTCTGTTATGTCTATTCTAGCACCCGTTAATCTAACGGGCTTAAACACTAGTAGTGACATATACACATATATGTGTACACATATGCATGTAATTGCAAAAGTTCTGCCTACAGGCTATTCTGCAAATACCGATTTAATTTACGTAGTGCATATTTGCAAAGGGATTTACACCTTTCTTCTGATCAGAGGAATAAGTGGTTACTTTTGAAAGCTAATCATAAACTACATTAAGTTAGTTCAATAAAAAAAGTATTTTATGTGGACTGTTATAAGAGTTTTGACCATTTAAATTTTTTAGGGCCTAAGGACCGGTGATTTGATTTTCCTTTGTTTAACTTGAGGGTTAAACTCTTTTCTGTTACAAAATGTTTCATCTAATATAATAAAACCCTAAGCCGCGCATGCGCACTCTTACCTGCGTGCACTTCAGGTCCCCGCAGGTAGGAGTGCGCATGCGTGGCTTAGGGTTTTGTCGGCTTTAGGCGGAACGGAGGCTGTCGACCGCGACGGCTCTTGGCGTCTGCAGGCCGCAGCGGCTGTCAATGCCTGCAGGCCGCAGCGACTGTCAGCAGTTGGAGGCCACGGCAGCTGTTGGCAGTTGCAGGCCATAGTGGCTGTCAGCGGCTGTCGGCGGAGGGCAGACGCGAGGTAAGGGGTGCTGCTGGCAGGGGAAGAGACGGGGAGAAAAAGGAAGGGAGGCCTACTGCTGGACGGGGGAGCAGGAAAGAGGTACTAAGGGGAAGAAAAAGGAAGGGAGGCCTACTGCTGGACGGGGGAGCAGGAAAGAGGTGCTAAGGGGGAAGAAAAAGGAAGGGAGGCCTACTGCTGGACAGGGGGACAGGAAAGAGGTGCTGCTGGACAGGGGGGAGATTAAAAAAAGGGAGAAGGGCTGCTGCTGGATAAGGGGAGCAGTGAAGGGGTGGTGGTGGGCACAGGGAAGGTAAAAGGAAGGGAGAATGGGTGGACGAGGATAAAGAAAGACAGAAATACAGAAAGCGGCTAAGGAGAGAGAGAAAGAAAGAAATAAAGACAGACACACACACATATATTCTAGCACCCGTTAATGTAACGGGCTATAAGGCTAGTTTATGCATAGAAATCATTAAATAAATAATAATAAAAAAAGGTATTATATATTTTTCCCTTATGTTTTTGTTTTTATTTCTACATATTAACTTACAAAGGAAAACTGCTGAATGCTGTAAACCCATTGACTAGGGAGGTTTAAGGGGGGAATTCATCATGCTACTGATTAGCATGTGACTGAGCGGCTTCGGTTTGGATGTCCAATTACAGATTCATATGCCACTCAGCGCCCAAATGTGTCTACCTAACGCCTAAAATGTAGGGGTTATAAAACCATATCTACTTTTGAGCATGAGCTGGACGCTAGGTAGACGCGAGCTAGGTGGATGTGACTTAGGCGTCACTTAGGCGGCAGATAGGCATCCATTTATAGGTGAATGGGACTTTTATTTGGGGGGTTTAGAGGACTCAAGGTTGATATTAAGCTCAAAATATGTTTAATAATGTATCACTTAAACAAAGCACATGAAAAAAATATATATATTGCATACTTCACCTTCTATTTCTTTTTAGCCTAAAGAGGACTCCTCTTTACTACTAATGGCAAAATATATTTATTAATGCATTGCTGAAGCAAAGCATATGAAAAAAATATAGATTGCATACTAAACCTCATTTCCAACAGGTTAAGAACATTAAAAGAAATACACTGCTCACAGAGAATGGCTTGTAGTTCAGAGCAAGTGAACGTGTTTGATGCACAATCATGACATCATTGTGACATAATTAAAATACACCTAGATGGCAGAATGCCACTAAAGAATGATAGGAGCCCCTACCTAAAAGGAAACACTTGTAGCTCTGTGATTAAAGGTGCTGCTTCCACGGCCTCAAATCCATACAACTCCTCTCAATACCTTAAGAGCTTCTTTTTGCTCTCATAAGAGAGTATGCATTGTGGACTTTGCCATTTACATTTGCACTTTGCCTTTTCCAGGGTCCAGAGGGAAACTTATTTTTACTCTGAGATGGCTAGGATTTCCTAATGTATCAATCCTCCCCACCTTACGTCTGGTGCTCAGAATTTTGCCAAAAGCCAGATGGTGAACACTATGTCTTGTCTGAGCTCAACAAAGCCTCTAAGGCAGGGGTCTCAAAGTCACTCCTTGAGGGCCGCAATCCAGTCAGGTTTTCAAGATTTCCCCAATGAATATGCATGAGATCTATGTTGTGGTACGCAGCCTGTGCCTGCTAGGTGTGTCCCTAGTGCAGAGCCCAGTTTAAAGGCCAACCCTTCCCCCAGTGTTACAGATAAACCTTTTCTTGATTCTCCTGATGCTATTTCTCCCTTGCTCTCTAGAGGGAGTCAGAGAGCACGAGTGCAGAGCGCCCATCCCCCTCTCAGGCCCAGGGTTGCTGATAGGAAATACTTCCCACCTGAGGGTTGGGGGCGGGGCTGCAAACTAGTTGCCCAGAGAGGAAAGCTCCTGGGAAGTCAGTTAAAAGGAGGAGAGGCATAGGACAGGCAGCAGAGCTCAGGGCTGGGAGATACTGATGGCAGTGTGCCAAGTGTAATCATGGGAGGTTTGAAGCATCAGCAAGAAACATAAGAGGAAAAAGATCTATAGGGTGCCAGAAGTGGCCCATGATGGAAAAATGAATAGAGGGATAAAAAGATAAAATACCATGGTGCATATTAAAATTTAAGAGGAAGTACTGAAATATATAAGGTGCCAAACAGAGAATTTGATGTTTCATCTTGTAAGGGATTTTCGGCAGAACCTCAAGGCACTGAAAAATGTATCGGGGTCCGTGTTTGCCAGAAGAGAGTTTAAACACTCCAGTTGCTAGCATGATAAGTGGTGAGAAATTAGAAGAGATACTGACAGGTCTTTTGCTCTTATATGGTGGCTTGGTCCCTAGTGCTATCAGCAGAGGCAGGAGGAACCAGCGGTTTCTCCTGCCTCAGATCCACTAGTAATATAAGGGATTGGCTGAGGTAGATCCATCGGGATTTAAAATGAGAGGGGTGAGAGTCTTTGGAGGGTGTTCACTCAGAGAAAGGGGGAGAGGAAGCAGGATCACTCTTCTATTTGTTTAGCTCTAGCTCCTTCAAGATGATGTCAAGAACATCAGGCTGCTTCTTATTGGACAATGCTCAAGGGCTAAAAAATTAATGTTAACTTTGAGCTAGTGTTATTTTTCCATGAATAACACAGCATGAGTTGTCCAATACAAACTGCACTGGTTTGCATAATAATAGGGTATTTTTCAAGTTTTTGCATGTTTTGCATTACATTATTATATAGCCTCTGGCAGCTTACACTAATGTGCATTACAGTACAATAAGACAAACAACTGCGGAAAGGATGGAGAGAAGTACACCTTGATGATGTTCTAACAGGTGAATTTTATTGGTGCACAAAAAATTACTTAACATGAATAGTGTTTTGGCTACAGGTCAGCTATTTTTGTTTATTTTTTTAGTATACCTTCAAATAGTTTTTGTAGCACCAATATCAGGATCACTAGTATTAGTCCTGGAGCTCTTTTAACAATTGGTATTGCATTGGTCACCCTCCAATCCTAAGGCATCCTGATCATTTTGGAATGATAGGTTACAGGCTGTAACAGGTTAGTGATTTTTAGGAAGTATGCCCATTTGCCCTTATTTTATCACTGAGATTTGGTTTTATTCCTCTGAACTATTACCATTAAATACCATTTCTGAAATGGATATCTCTATTATATGTTCTCTGTAATGACCTAAGTGTAGAATTCATTTCATTCCTTCGCTGTGACATTGTCCTCTCCAAATGCCACTTCTTCCTCACGATTATCTAGTGGTTCTGCTAATTTACAAGTTTTAGCGCACACTAAATATTAGTGCATGCTAACCACGCACTAAACGCTAATGTGTGCATGTTAGTGTACGGACACATTAGCGTTTAGTGTGCACTAAAAATGCTTAGCACACCTTAGTAAAACAGGGGGTTAGAATTTTTCCTTCTTTGCCTGTATACCAAACATATTTTCAAATTCTGTTTTGCTCATCTTATCAATACTTTGCCAGTGTTTATGCTTTATTCCTTATTGTCTCCATTTAATTCAATTTTCCCCTTTTTTATTGGGGGGGGGGCACTATATCAGCCTGTTTTACCTCAGTTTTTTAGCTATGCGAAAAGTGTTTTTTTTGCATGGAAAGCATCTGATCTGGGCCTCCAAAATGATATTTTTAAACAACATCCATGTCTAATGTAATTTCTTAATTTTTGCATCTACTGTTATTTTAAAACGATTTTCCTCATTTTTTTTATACATTAGTGGAAGCAGGTAAGAAGCAAGATGGCAGATCACCTTGTGTGAGAATTAGCTGCATTCCTTCTATTTTGTGTTACCATTGATAATGGATAAATTAATAGTATGAACCAAGGAGACATTTCAAAACCCTTGTCCAATGGACTTATACAGTATCCTCTGGATTCTATATGCTGCAACCAATTAATTGCATTTAATTGATGTAAATAATCAATTGTTGCAGTTAATTGAATAAAATTGAAATGTGCACACGCTTGAAGGCTTGAATCCGATAGAAGTTCTAAAAGGATTTCACTGTCCTGGGCTCTTTTGTAAAAAAGAAGCAACTACCAAAGAAGAAATATTCTGCAAAATAGTACTTGGTCACTCTTCAATGAAGGCACTTGACAAAGTATTCAAAGGCAAGGAAATAACACTCCAAACAAAGATCAGACTTTTCCACGCATTCATTTTCTCAGTGATCAATTACGGATGCAAAAAACCTGAAAATTATGGAAATAAGACAGAAGATTGACTCTTTTGAGCTTTGGTGCTGGAGAAGGATTTTATGTGTGTTATAGACTGCCAGAAGAACTAACAAATCAATTCTGGAAGAGATCAAACTGGCTATGTCACTTGAAGCCCAAATGATGAAGTTATGACTGCCTCATTTTGGCACACCTGTCAAAGAGAAAGATCATTGGAGAAGGACACCATGTTTGGGAAGATCAAAAGAATCATACAAAGAGGGTTACCTGCAATCAGATGGCTGGACACATTGAAAACAACCATGGGGATGATGCTGGTGGATTTTACCAGACTAGTACAAAACCAATTTCTTTTTAGATCTATAATTCATGAAGTCGATGGGTCTCGAGCACGAGTCAATGGCAACTAACATACACATACGCTTCGCCCCATGCCCTATTCCATAACCTCATGTGTCTAAATCATCCAGCGTTCAACTCAAAGGGAGGCATGGCCTGGAGGTTGACCCGGGTATTCCTAAATGTTGCATGCGGGTGTTATAGAATAGCCCCATTTCTGCACCAAAAATCCTGGAGCTGGGTGCTAGCAATTATACCAGGTTTCAGCTTGCCTAAATACCAGTGCCCAGCTTTCGGCATGGAAATGGACTCTATGTACCATTCTATAAATGTCACTCTGTACCAAATTTATCCCAGCACCAAAATCTAGGCATCATATATAGAATGCCCTTCAATGTGCAGTACTTGATTGAGGCTGCTGAGTTTGCCATTGAAGCAAGAGAGTACAGCATCTTCTTTGGCCTTAGAGCAGGGATCTCAAAGTCCCTCCTTGAGGGCTGCAATCCAGTCAGGTTTTCAGGATTTCCCCAGTGAATATGCATTGAAAGCAGTGCATGCACATTGTCACCAACCGGCTCAGGACAATGGGCCCTGAGCGGCTGGGACACGAGAGTTGTGCTCTTGTGAGCCGAGGTGAGCTGCACAAGGAAAATAATAGCGGAAGAAAAATACTGCCACACCAGGTAAGGGTAGTTACTTAAATCAAACTCAGGATTTATTCTTGCACTGGTAGTAAACATAAACCTTGTCTGGATATTTCTGCGATTAGAAAATAGTCCCAAAACTGTAAAAAGAAAAAAACACAAAACAGCAAACTGTCCAAAAAGTGGAAATGTCCCAGTTCAAGTCTTTTTCTAAGATTCAGACTATTGGCTTCAGCCCCTACTCATTTCTCAGCAATGAAAAACAAAATATTCAAAATACAAACAGTCTTTGAATTGACTACCACAGCACTAGTCAGAGCTACGGCTGTGACTTACCCAGCTGCTAGAATACTGGGCAGGTAGTGCGCTTCACGTGGTGATAAACTGCCAAACAGGCCCACTATCCCACCACAAAATACGTGAGGCGAACCCCCACTACCTGGGCTGGTTACAGTCCTTTCTCATGTAAGAGAAACACAAAAAAAACTTTCACAAAAGTCTTTTCAATCTTCTGGAGCTCTTAATTGCTAAAGCTCCCACAGGGCAATGCATAACCATGGAAGTCCTTTATATAATAAGGTCACAGCTACTCACTTTTATTCCACGAGCGGCTTGCCTTCCATGAAGCAAACTTCCATTGGCAGAATCTCACTCACTGGAGCAGCAGATGAATCCGGGTCAATTTCCATGGCTTGGGGTTCTTCATTCTCCTTCAAAGCAGATTCTTCTCCGGCTTCCATCAGCTCCATAGATTCCAGTGGAGAACTGCCATCAGTATCTCCCAGCCCTGAGCTCTGCTGCCTGTCCTGTGCCTCTCCTCCTTTTAACTGACTTCCCAGGAGCTTTCCTCTCTGGGCAACTAGTTTTCAGCCCCGCCCCCAACCCTCAGGTGGGAAGTATTTTCTATCAGCAACCCTGGGCCTGAGAGGGGGATGGGCGCTCTGCACTCGTGCTCTCTGACTCCCTCTAGAGAGCAAGGGAGAAATAGCATCAGGAGAATCAAGAAAAGGTTTATCTGTAACACTGGGGGAAGGGTTGGCCTTTAAACTGGGCTCTGCACTAGGGACACACCTAGCAGGCATAGGCTGCGTACCACATACCCTCCCCCTTAAATGACTGCTAGGGGTGGATTTAGCGTTTTCTATTTTTGTCACCCTTCTTCCACCCAGAAGGACTTGGATCATGGATATAGCAACCTTCTCTCTGCTGTACCTCTTAGGCCCGGGCTATTTCCTCCAGATCTGTTAGCAGAAGGAAGCTTTCCTCTAACGAATCTACCCTGGGTCCAAAACTTGAAATAAGCTCACCCATTTTCTTAAGGTCCCTACTTCCTATCTGTTCTACTTATGCCTGCACCTTTTTAATTTCATCCTTTACCTGACTGACAGCACAAGCAATATCCTGAACAATGACAGTAGGGTCTTGATGTTTCTCCACCTGCCCCTCCATATGTTGCATTTGTTCCCTAATACCTTGTGTGCTAGTCTTTAGGGCTTGCAAATTTTTTTGGCATTGCTGAAGATTCTCTTCTAGGGTTGTCCTAAGCAACTGATCTTTTTGCAACAGAGTTTCCTGCAATTTATTGCCTAGACTCCCCTCCATATGCTGAACTGCTTGTTCCCAATGTTGTCTCTGGTCTTCCTGTCCTTGAGTTAATTCATGCTGCAGTTTAATAAATTGCTGTTCTACAGCTCTCTCAATCACTGCCAGAGAATCCTGATCCCCCTGAGTCATGGTCGGATCTAACGAAACCACCTCCTCACCTAAGGGAGTAGTAGAGGAACCAAAACCCTTCATTCCTCTGCGAGTAGGATGTAAGTACTTCCACTTTTCCACTTTAGGGTGCCAGATTTGCTCGCAAATTAGCTGCGCGATGCGGTCACCTCTTTTAACCTGGTAATCTGTCCCCCCATGGTTTATTAATAGAACGGACACATTACCCCGGAAGTCAGGGTCAATAATCCCTGCCCCTACGTCCAAAGAATGCTGTAAAGCTAGTCCTGATCGAACGGCTACTCTTAGGTAAGATCCCGGTGGCGGGGATACCTGGATATCCATAGGGACTAACACTCTATCTCTGGCCTCCACCACCGCATCCTGAGCCGCATAGATATCACACCCAGCCGCCTTATCATATGCCTGGGTGGGTGCTTGGGCATGGTCCGATAAGGGGGCCCACCTAATCGTGGGGCACCATCGGGAATGAGCCCTTCCTCCTTGCTGAGGATAATATCTATGGGACCTATTCTTCTTAGGCCTTTCATTAGAACTGTCCCGGGCCATCAGAGTACACCTATCTTTCCCGCTTTCCACATGAACTTCAAAAGATCTCCTTTCCTGGATACTTTCCCCAAGGCCTGTCCAATCTCTTCCTAAGATGAGAGCAACAGGGGCATCCGGAATAACCGCCACCCTCAGGGTCTTTACCTCTCCCTTATACACTACAGGGATGAGATAGCTGGGATAAGTGTGTTTCTCCCCATGCACACAGACTACAGCCACCCTTCCCGGGATCTTCCTGAAGGGACCCCTTTTCCTTGTCTGTTCCCAGCAGGTACGGGACATGATGGACTGCTCTGCACCTGTGTCCAGTAGAGCCTTAACTTTCTGCCCATTTATTTGGACCTGTACCTCATAGGGCCTTGACTGTGCTTCTGCTCCGCCCCGTGAGGTCGTAAGCGTCAATTTGACCCTACATTGTTTTTGGATATGACCCATTTTCCCACACCTAAAACAAGTTATATTCTTCTTGCTGGGCGTTCCAGTGTCCTGCGCTTTCCTCACAGGCTTCTGATAATTTTCCTGAGCCTTACTATGGGCACCTGCTGAAGTCAATGATCCTCTCCTTACAAAGGTACCCCCATGTGTGCCCCCTTCAGACCCAAGGGAAGTGGAGGAATCCATGTAAGCTTCCGCTAACTCAATGACTTGGCCTAGTGGACGACTCCCCTGTCTTTGAATCCAGGCTCTGAGGTTTTTTGGTAGAGCTTCTAGAAATTGCTCTTGTAATACCTCAGCAAGCATAGCCTGAGGATCCGTCAGGCAGGGTTGAAGCCACCGCTCAGCCAACTTCCTCAATCTATGTAGGAGTGCTTTCGGCCTTTCCTTGTCCTTCAGTTGGGCACTCCTAAATTCCTGCCTATAATGCTCTCGTGTATATCCTAAATAATCTAGGATGTGGTTCTTTATGGCACGGTAATTGCTGGCTAGCTCAGGGCTGAGAGTCTAATAAGCGGCCAATGCTGCTCCAGCAAGGCACGGTATCTGCTTCGTGGCCCATTGCTGTTCTGGCCAGCCCGCGGCCACCGCCATCCTTTCAAACGTCAATAAGAAGTCATCAGGTGCATCTGTAGGCCCCATTTTATACAACTGCATGTTGGAAAAAGAGTTCACTCCTACTGGGTCTCCTGTTCCCGCTGGCAACACAGCACTCTGACCACTAGCAGTTGTGCCTTGAAGCAACTGTGCAAATGTCCTGCTCTGTTCTCCCATGGCGTGTACCAGCTCCTCATGCCACTGACCGGTCTCCGCTTGACTCGCTCGCCAGAGATCCTGGTTGGCCTGCCAGATGACCTTCAAGTCTTCAGTCTGTTTTTGACGTTCAGAAGCCAAGAGCGTGAATAGCTGTTGCAGATCCATGCTGCCCCTGAAAAGTAAGCACAGAAACAGAACCCAAGTGCAGAACTTTTTTTTTTTTTTTTAGTTCCCACACCCCAGAGCGCTAGCCCCCAGCTCCCACCTCCCAGCAATGCTATTAATCCCAGTATCCTCCACCAGCTGTCTCCAGGGTACCCTTACCGGACAGACTGATGAGTCTGAACCTTTGGGATTAATAACTTGGGACAGCATTCTGGAACACTGCTGGGCTCCCTCCGGTTCTGCTTCCGGTTCTGCTTCCCCAGCTTCTGGCAAACACGGACCCCGATACATTTTTCAGTGCCTTGAGGTTCTGCCGAAAATCCCTTACAAGATGAGACATCAAATTCTCTGTTTGGCACCTTATATATTTCAGTACTTCCTCTTAAATTTTAATATGCACCATGGTATTTTATCTTTTTATCCCTCTATTCATTTTTCCATCATGGGCCACTTCTGGCACCCTATAGATCTTTTTCCTTTTATGTTCTTGCTGATGCTTCAAACCTCCCATGATTACACTTGGCACACTCTTTTTATTTTGTGGTCAGGCATAGATACTAATATGAATGCTTTAAGTTGGCACCACAGTCACTTTTATCTGTTTTTTCATTTATTATTATCACTTTTTCCTCAAACCCCTCTAGGACCCCTGAGGACGGCGTGTTCGCCGAAACATAGATTGTGTAGGGTCCGGTTGGACTATTACATTTGTATTTTTATGGTTTTAATGTGTGAGAGTGTACAATAAATCAATCTCAGAACATCAGTATCCACAGCTTTTTTGTTTTCTTGATTGACAAAATCTATTCCACATATTTCTCAGCAGTGAACAAGGTATGCCTGCTATCCACTGGCTACCCATTTCCAAACGCTGCATTTTCCAAAGGCTTAGTACTCATATTAAAGCCCATACACAACATGGCGCCCTGCTACATATCAGCCAAACTACCACCCTATGTCCCAAACCAACACCTCTGCTCCCAGGAAGAAGGAAGGCTACAATTATCCCCTGACCAAAGCTTCCGACTAGAAACTGCCAGATGCAGATCCTACTCCCAGTTCTTACCAAGATACTGGAAGCAACTATCTCCACAGATCAGATCCCTCAAAGGACTTTTGAACTTTAGGAAGGCAATAAAAACCTACCTCTTCACCTAATATTTATTGTGTCTCACCAACTCAGGATGAATCTGTATTAGACGACTTCCACTATAGCCATTCTGTCTACATGTCTGTATCGCGTTTATTTTAATGATTATGTTTGTTACCTTGTAACCCGTTCTGAACTCTTTGAGGAGGAAGGGATATAAATTGAATTAAATAAATAAATGTTGTGTTACATTCACTGTATTTGCTGCTGGTCTTGTATCCTCCTGTCTTCTTTTGCCTCTGTGTGAAGGTAAGAGTGGATAACTGATCTCTCAGAATTTAATTGGAACCTGTTACTGTAGGTTGTAGGTACTTTCTTCAAAGAAATCTCTATTTGTCTTGGCTAATGATGAACTACAAAGAATTGGAGATCTTTCTGTTTTCTCCTCTCTGTTCTTCTCTGTTAGTGCTACTGCTGTCCTTAGATCTCTCAGGAGAATCAGCTAGCACCTTTCCTCCTCTATCTCTGTCACTATTTCTTTACCTACCCCTTCCAAGCATTGTGATTCAGAAGTGTCTGCAATATAGAGTGTAGAAATCTTTTATTATAGAGTTAATTAACAACACATTGAACACGCTTCATAGATTAGGCAGAGTGGTATAGCAGGGCCTGATAAATTTTTTAGTGACTTTTTTCCAGACTTTTGCCAGGCAGTGATTCTCTGCCTACCTTTTTTTGCCTTTTCCCTGTCTGTTCTCTTTGGATTCCTTTTCTCTCTGATTTTGGAGTCTAATTAAATCCACAGAGCCTAAGAAAGGTTTTAAAAGTGAGATTTTTCTAAATGATTGAAACTGTCTTATTTCTGTTTCTATACTATTTACTATAGTAACTGCTATATATTATTTCTATAGCGCTCCCAGACACATATAGCACTGTACATTAAATTCTATTTTAGTATTCCTATGATTTCAGCAAATTAGCCCCATGAAGCCAGTGCCTACTTATCACCCTCTCTCATGAAATCTAAGAAAGAAAATGGTGCTGGATTGCTGATGCTTTCATTTTCAGGCTGACATAATCATTCATAGAATTTGGGAGAAATGAGATTAACATAGAAACATAGAAGATGACGGCAGATAAGGGCCATAGCCCATCAGGTCTGCCCACTCTACTGACCCACCCCCAAGTCTACTATCCTAGGTATCCCACTCCTGGTGACAGGTTCCCTTGGCTTAACCCTCTAAGGCAGTGGTCTCAAACTCAAACCCTTAGTAGGGTCACATTTTGGATTTGTAGGTACTTGGAGGGCCGCAGAAAAAAAAAAAGTTAATGTCTTATTAAAGAAATGACAACTTTGCATGAGGTAAAACTCTTTATAGTTTATAAATCTTTCCTTTAACAGTTAAAGGAAAGATTTATAAACTATAAAGAGTTTTACCTTATGCAAAATTGTCATTAACTATTTTTTCTGCGACCCTCCAATTACCCTATTTTTTCTGCAGCCCTCACATTTAAAGTTTAATATCTTTCCTTTCTCAAAACTGACACATTTCAATCACTATATTGAAAATAAAATCATTGTCCCTACCTTTGTTGTCTGGTGACTTTATTTTTCTGTGCATTTAACTATGTTTCCAGGGTCTTCTTGTCCTTTGACTGGTTTTCTCTCCGTCTTCACTTTCTGCCTTGCATCCATCTTTGTCTAACAAAAAACAGGAATAATATGCTTTTATAGAACGTCAGTAAAGTCTAATTATGATAGAAACAAACTGACTATAATGAACACCAATTCCAAGAGAGTGAAATTATTTGAAGTACGCTCAGAGAAGTGAAACTCTGAAGAGAGAGACAACCCCCTCTTGGGACAAGAGTTTACCATCCAGTCATTGCATATTTGATAAATCACTCTCTGAGAAATGATAAACGCTGGTTTATATCTATTTTTCAAAATTTTAAGTTCAAAAAACGTTTCTTTTCTTGTTTTGCACCTTTGTTTGAAACATGTGTCACTGGAGCATTGTTACAATCTCACTTATCTTATGAGGAAAAAGTCCTGTAGGGTCCCAGTGCGGCCCCGTTTCGTTATCTGCTTCAGGAGACCCAGCTGTGAAGTTGAAAAGTTTCTCACTCAAAAGATAGAACTGAAATGCTGTTTAAGATGTCTGTGAAACTTATTCGCTTGAAAAATCTCTCAATGACTCCCAATTCACAGCTGGGTCTCCTGAAGCAGATAACAAAACGGGGCCGCGTTGGGACCCTACAGGACTTTTTCCTCATAAGATAAGTGAGATTGTAACAATGCTCCAGTGACACATGTTTCAAACAAAGGTGCAAAACAAGAAAAGAAACGTTTTTTGAACTTAAAATTTTGAAAAATAGATATAAACCAGCGTTTTCCATTTCTCAGAGAGTGATTTATCAAATATGCAATGACTGGATGGTAAACTCTTGTCCCAAGAGGGGGTTGTCTCTCTATTCAGAGTTTCACTTCTCTGAGCGTACTTCATAGTAATTTCACTCTCTTGGAATTGGTGTTCATTATAGTCAGTTTGTTTCTATCATCATTGCATCTATCTTTGGCATTAATTTAATATTCAATTTTTCTGCTTTCTTTTCAAAATCTATGTTTCCATGTCTTACCTTCCCTTCTATCTATCTCTTCTGTCTCTATTTCCATGGTCTGACATCTCTTTCTTTCCTGTCTCTCCCTCCCTCCTTCCTTCCTTTCCCCTGGTCTGGCATCTATCTCCTTCCCTCCCCCAACTTTTTATTTCTTTCACCCTGCCCCTTCTTTCTTTCTCTCTCTATCCATGCCCCCATTCTTTCTGTATGTCTGTCTTTCTCTCTCTCTCCGTGCCCTTTCTTTCTTTTTTTCTTTCTCCATGCCCCTTTCTGTCTGTGTCCCGTTTCCCTTCTTTCTTTCTGTCTCCCTGTCCCCCCTTTCTTTCTTTACTTCTCCCTGCCCTCCCCCAAGCCACCAGCACTGGGGAACAGGCTGCCACCGTCGCAATCGGGGAACAGGCTGCTGCCGCCACAATCGGGGAACAGGCCAGCGCCAAGGTCTTAACTCTCCCTGCTTATCTTCCCCAGCGTGGGGCCGACCAATTCACGCCACCCGACATCAATTCTAACGTCGGGGAGGAACTTCCGGGCCAGCCTGTCTTGCCTTAGTTTTCATGTCTGCGCTGATGATCTTTTAGAAGCACCCAAACATGCCTTTCCTAGTCTCAAGTGACATTTTTTCACCTTCTGTGCAGATTTTACCTGGCTATTTTGCAGGACAAAAAATTATACTTTCTGCATCAAAAAGGGCCATATTCTATAGGTTGTTGTTATGTGCCATCGACTCGTGCTCATGTCCTAGCATCTTGATGAATTGCAGATCTAAAAAGAAATCAGTTTTGTGCTAGTCCAGTAAGGTCCTCCAGGGTCATCCTCATGGTTGTTTTCAAGGTGTCCAGCCATTTCTTTGCCTCGTTCCTTCGATCTTTCCAAACATGATGTCCTTCTCCAGTGATCTCTCTCATCTGATAGTGTGACCAAAATAAGACAGTCATAACTTTATCATTTGGGCTTCGAGTGACAGAGCCAGTATGATCTCTTCCAGAATCTCTTCCAGAATACGACCACATTACCAAAGCATACTTAGAATCTCACTGGCTACCAATAAAAGCAAGAACACAATTCAAACTCTACTGTCTCCTATTCAAAGTAACCCACGGCGCGGCACCCAGCTACCTAAACAACCATTTTCACTACTATCTCTTATCCAGAAGAAGGAGAACACAGAACATTTTCACCTACCCTCCTCTCAATGGTACTCGACGTAAGAAACTTTATGACAACCTACTAGGGACACAGGCAGCTAATATTGACTCCGACATCTCAAAATTATTGATCGAAATTACAGACATAAAAGAGTTCCGAAAACAAATAAAAACACTACTGTTCAAAAAATATCTCCCATCAATCTAAACCGCCATCTAATGAGTTCCCAATCAATTCCTTTGGGAATAGAATCTCTTTATCCAACCCAAACTAAACACTCCTACTGTCCATATCATCAACATTAATTAACCAACATCATGCAATCATCAAAACAATAAATACACCTCCGCTTATAGGCATATGATGCTACTCTCCACCCGAAGAAACTTGATTCAGCTCATGTAACATCTTTTGTAATCTAGAATATATTGTAATTCTTTATTCTCCACCAGTTGTAAATTGACTCAGTTACTATGTAACATCTTCTGTGATATTGAATGTACTGTAATTCTTCACTATTACCTATAATTAACTCTTCTCCTGTAATGTAATTCTACTGGAAATGCCCAGATATCTTCTTTATTGTAATCTGTTGCTATGTTACATCTTCTGTGATATTGAATGTATTGTAACTCTTCACTGTTACTTGTAATCTACTCTTCTCCTGTAATGTAATTCTACTGGAAATGCCCACTTATCGTCTTTATTGTAATCCGCCTAGAACCACAAGGCACAGGCGGAATAGAAATCCCTAATGTAATGTAATGTAATGTATCCTAACTTTTAGGTGCACCATATTTAAGCAAAAATTTTCTTGGACTAAATGCATGCGCCTAAGTTAGGCACGTAACAGTCTTTAAGTCAAAAACAGACACCCAACTCCAAAACACACCCATGATTCTCCTCTAACCACACCCACTTTTGGACTAAGCACCTACCTTTTAGAGAATCACATTTTTCAAGTTAGATGCCTGTCAATTAATTCAAATGAACTTCAATGATGAGGTGTTAAGTGCCAATTATCTGTGCTGTTTAAGCCTATTGATCAAATATGTCAGGTGCCTACAATGGCTAGGTGCACCAATGTTGGCACCTAACTTTAGGTGGACTTTATAGAATTTGGGAGGAAATGAATAACAAATTATACAACCCCGTTTATGACTTTCCTTGTCATAAACTTTGCAAATAACTACTGCTGTAAGACTTCCAGCTAAAATACCTAATCTGCCTTATCAATTTAGGGGATCTGCATAATTAAATACCACCCTACAGTAAGTTGCCACCATTGTTACATATAGTTAATGATTATTGGTTAATATCTGATTTTGATGCTAAATGATTGATGTATAAAGACATATGTTTTTTTAAATCTTTATTGACATTTCAAACTTTATAATGTATACAGTTGAAGAATCAGGAAAACTGTATGAAAATACATTGTTATCATCACAACTATTACATTAAACAATTTTTATCCCCTTCTTATCCTAGTTATAAACAATAATGTTATATATTATACTATCAATATAATTTAAAAAATTAATTTTACTCTTCCAAATAAATATTCCACTGCCCACCCTCCCTAGATGTGTAAAGGAATCTAACGAAAAAAGGAAAATCATAATTTTAATTATAACGTAATAAAATTAGTCAATGGACCCCATACCTCATTAAAGGACTTGCTAGTACCTAAACGTTCTGCCATCATCTTTTCATATTTATACGTTGTACACACAGTTGCCCACCAAAAATTGAAATTAATCCTATCATATATGAAACCCCACAGACACTTGAGGTATTTCTTCTTGTATATTTATTTAATTGCTTTCGATTTATAACAATAGGAAAGTACTGGACTGTGGAAGAACAGCACTGGCACGGACAACAGCCGATGTATCTATTATCTCACTTTCATGAAGGTCATCGACCTATGACAGTTGGAGTAGCAAAAACATTAGAAATCATGTGCAATTTAATCTTAACACAAATAAAGGAAAAGTATCACAATGCCTGAATAATGAAGAGTCTCTCGGAGAGAAAGAAAAGTCCGTCCCTGAGGATATTCTTCATTTTCTTTCCTGAACTGTTCCAATGCATTCACACTACGTGATTCACTCACTGTGCTGACACACGTATTAATAGTATTTTGGCTGGAAGAGTATAGATGTTCTAAAGTGATTGCAAAGTGCAGCTGTGACTCAGTTCTCCTTTCATTCATTCATTACTGCTTGATGTCAACTCTTGCAGACTATTGTTCGTGGAAACTGTTATTGGGATTGAAATTAACTATTTTTTTTCCTCCTATTTCAAGCAAGTGTTTTCATGTTTGTCTATTCTCTTAACATACCCGCTGAAGCTTGAATCATACTTATAGATACTGTTGACAGCACAGCCCCTGATGAGGAAGCAGTTATATGGGAAACTTATCATGACAATTCACAATGAAAACTTTTCCTTTTGGTAATTGGGTTTTGTCTTTTAATAAAAAGTGAGAAAGCAACCCTGCAATGTATCAACAGTTCATCAGTGGTGAAAAATATAAGTTCTCATCTTGCACACTGCTGCTGAAATAGTGACAGCTGAATAATGACTACTTGCATTTTAAAGCCACAGTTTGAATGATGTTCTAGGCTTGTCCTCAACTTCCATACTTCTCACTAAGGAGCCCTTTCACAAAGCTACATTATTTATTTATTGTTAACAATTAGTCATTTTATTGTTAGTAATTTGTAATTAGTACCAGAAGACTGGAAATTGGCCAATGTGACACCGATTTTTAAAAAGGGTTCCAGAGGAGATCCGGTAAATTATAGACCGGCGAGTCTGATATTGGTGCCAAGCAAAATGGTAAAGACTATTTTAAAGAACAAAATAACAGAACACATACGTAAGCATGGATTAATGTGAGAAAGCCGACATGGTTTTGGTCAAGGGAAATCTTGCCTCACCAATCTAAAGCATTTCTTTGAAGGGGGTGAATGAACATGTGGATAAAGATGAACCGGTTGATATAGTGTATTTGGATTTTCAAAAGCCATTTGACAAAGTGCCTCATGAAAGACATCTGAGGAAATTAGAAAGTCATGGGAGAGGAGGTAATGTCCTTTTATGGACTGAGAACTGGTTGAAAGACAGAAAACAGAGTAGATTTAAATGGTCACTATTCTCAATTGAGAAGGGTAAATAGTGGGGTTCAAAAATCACTTAAAATAACTTCTACATAACTGAAATCTAACAATTCCCCTCAAAAAAGCTGTGAAACAAATAGTGGAAAAAAAACCAGTAATAGGTTGATGTACACGGTGGAAAGGAGGAGAAAACTCAGAACCCCATTAGGAAAGAACCCTTCTCTAACTAGAGAGGGCAGATCATGCCAACAGCATAAAAACCTCCTTCCACACCAAAGTACAGCTCTTAACCATATACTGATAACCATTCTGTTAGTAGCAATCAACCAGTTCAAAACCACTGTTAGTGTTTATACTGAACCCGCCAAAAACACAGTTAGTGTAAAGTAAGTTAGTGTGAAGTAAACCAGGTACTTGGGACCTGGGTTGGCCACTGCTAGAAACAGGATATTGGGCTTGATGGACCTTTGGTCTGTCCCATTATAGAAATTCTTATGTTCTTAAGTCCCATGACATAGCCAGCTAGCAGCTAGCCACTAAGCACAAATATTCAGCAAAGATAACTGGCTGTCCCCTGCTGAATATGGTTAACCAGCCAAACTCTAACTGGTCAGAAGCTATTCCTGGCTCCTTGCTGGTAAAACAGAGCTGAATATCGGGAAGAAGGTGTCCAGTACTGCATGCGTTATATCATATATTCAGGATAACACCATACTAAGAAAAAAGATTCCCTCATGGAAGTTTGAAATGAAAAAAGAAAAAAAAAAAAAAGGGCCAGTTCTTATGGGAAAATCAGGTGGAGGGAGGATATTTGTTATGTGATTGTCTTCTTTAAAAATCTCCCTAGGAGGATCAGGTAACATGCAACAAAATCACGTGCAAGCTGCATTATTCATTTTGCATAATATGTAATGAGTTATTTTGCATATATTTGCATTCTTGGCATGTTATTTTATAACTTGCAGTGCACTAAAATAATCGTGTCAAGGGCAAATAGCACATGATTTCTGCCATTTCCCTTAACACCCAATGACTATCCCTCTTAATGAAAACATAAGAGGAAGTGATAGATACCCATATGCTTTTTATGATCCTATGGCTATGTAAGGGCTCCTTTTACTAAATGATGCTAGATTTCCTATGAGTGTCGGGGGATTTACCTCACCAGCCCACACTAGAAACCTCTAGTGCCATTTAGTAAAACCCAGTGTAAGTTCTCTGTTCTACAAGTACAGCACTTTAATTCTTTTTTATCCTTATCAGGCATTGCCTCTGAGCTTATTATGCCAACTTAAGTAGGTTCCATTCATAAATATATATTTTGTCAGGTAATGAAAAACATGATCCTGCACTTGGAGCATAAGCTTCATTTACATGCGCAGAATTTTATGTGGGATCAAGTTGAACTGCTCATGCTAAGCATAATTAAGCAGCTGGTATAAACAGCATATGCCTGCTCAAATCATTTGCTTGGCTCTGCTTTTTAGTGTGGAGAAGTGTATTATAGTCTCAATTAACAACTGAACAGTTCGAAAATAATTTGATGACTTCTATCCAAAGCAACATCCTTTAAATAACTGGACCCCCATATATATATGCTGTACAGCAAGTTCACCTGAAAGGTTCATCAACTCATGAGAAATAATCGCCAATATAAAAATGCTGCCAAATTGCTGAGTGAACAGTTTGCTCTGTTTATATACACAGCTGGCTGCTGGAACAGGTAAAATAATCTGCCAAAGTAACGAGAGCAGGGGTGGGGGGAACACAGTAAACAGTGCTTTGAAAAACAGTTCCGCCATATAAAATATATTCATAATAAATAATATTCTCAGATAAATTGATTGTCCTGCCTTAACCCTTTCAGGACCAAGGGACATATTTGTCCCATAACTTTAAAATCCTATAAATTTTGATTGGGATAGTCTACAGTTCTAAATTTGATAAGTACGGATTCCATATGATACTGCCTTTATGTAAACAAACTGGTTCCGACATTCATTCATTAGCGTCGTTGCCAGATTGACGAGAAGATTCACTCGCCACACTGTCCATAAGTCAGAAGTGTGATTTTTTTTTAAAAAAAATAATGATATTTCACAAAAAAAATCAATTTTTTGGCATCTGCAAGCCCTTTTTACCATAAAAATGTCGTCAAAACCACAAAAATTGGCCTACGATCCTTATGGTCCTGAAAGGGTTAAGAGGCCTGGTTGGAAATGATGCCTGCTTAACTTGTTTATACTTGGATTTTGCTCACACCTTTTCCAGTAGCTGCTCAGGCTAGGTATTGCCCTGTCCCTGGAGGGCTCGCAGTCAAATTCAATCCCTGAGACAATAGAGAGATTTGAACTAGTGGGATTTGAACCAGATACCCCTATGGAAACAAGACAGAAAGAAGATTGACTCGTTTGAACTTTGGTCCTGGAGAAGGATTTTAGGCAAATTGTGGACTGCCAGAAGATCTAACAAATCGACTCTGGAAGAAATCAAACCAGCTATGTCACTCGAAGCCCAAATGATGATGTTACAACTGTCTTATTTTGGTCACACTATCAGAAGAGAGAGATCACTGGAGAATGACATCATTTTTTGGGAAGATGAAAGGAACGAGGCTAAGAGGGTGACCTGCAATCAGATGGCTGGACACATTGAAACAATCATGGGGATGATGTTGGAGGACTTTTCCGGACTAGCACAAAACCAATTTCTTTTTAGATCTGTAATTCATCAAATCACTAGGACTTCAACACGAGTCGATGGCACCTAACAACAACAACCCCTGGTTAACATACCCAGTGCTTTAACCACTAAGCTACTCTTAGGGGAAATAGTATTCTTGATTCACCTACCGTATTTTTTGCTCCATAAGATGCACCTGACCATAAGACGCACCTACCTGTATTGGAGGAAAAAACAAGAAAAAAAATTTTGGAACCAAATTGTATACCCTGTCCCACTGCCCTGCCCTGTACCCTGTCCCCCCTCTAGTGGTCTAGACAGGGGACAGGGGACAGGGCATAGGGTACAGTGCAAGGGCAGGTCTAGTAGTGGACAGGTCTAGTGATAGGCAGGCATCCCCCCGGTACCTTTTTAAAATTCTGGTCCAACGCTGTATTGGCAGAAGCTTTCCATGCTTCGCGATCCTGCCCCTCCCTAATATCTGACAACTAAAATTCAATGCAAAGAAATGCAGAGTAATTCATTTGGGGATTAATAATCAGAAGGAGCCATATATGCTGGGAGGTGAGAGGCTGATATGCACAGATGGAGAGAGGGACCTTGGGGTAATACTGTCCAAAGATCTAAAGGCAAGAAAACCAGTACTATAAGGCGGTGGCTGCTGTCAGAAGAATGCAGGGCTGTATAAAGAGAAGCGTAACTAGTAGAAGAATGAAGGTGTTGATGCCCCTGTACTGGTCATTGGTGAGACCCCACTTGGAGTATTGTGTTCAGTTTTAGAGGTGTCAGGTCAAAAGCGCGCCGGGACAAAGGCGTGCCCAGACAATTGAGCGCAGCGCGCGCCGACACGCCGCTCTAAATTACTGTTTTTAGCGCTCCGACAGGGGTGTGTGGGGGGGAACCCCCCACTTTACTTAATAGACATCGCGCCGCATTGTGGGGGCATTGTGAGGGGTGTGGGGGGTTGTAACCCCCCACATTTTCCTGAAAACTTCACTTTTTCCCTGTTTTTAGGAAAAAAGTTCAGTTTACAGTAAAATGTGGAGGGTTACAACCCCCCCAAACCCCCCATAACACCGGCGCAATGTCTATTAAGTAAACTGGGGGGTTCCCCAACAAACCCCCCGTCGGAGCCCCTAAAAACTGTAATTTAGAGCTGCGCGGCGGCGCGCCCTGTGCTCAATTGTCGGCGCACGCTTTTGTCTTTCGCGCCGTTGTCTATGAACCGTTTTGGAGACTGTATCTGACAAAGGACACAAAAACACTTGAAGCGGTCCAGAGGAGGCGACAAAAATGATAGGAGGTTTGCGCCAAAAGACGCATGAGGAGAGACTGGAAGCCCTGAATATGTATACCTTAGAGGAAAGGAGGGACAGGGGAGATATGATTCAGATGTTCAAATACTTGAAAGGTATTAACGTAGAACAAAATATTTTCCAGAGAAAGGAAAATGGTAAAATCAGAGGACATAATTTGAGGTTGAGGGTTGGTAAACTCAAGAACAATGTAAGGAAATTCTTCTTCAGGGAGAGGGTGGTGGATGCCTGGAATGCACTCCCGAGAGAGGTGGTGTTGATGAAAACTATGACGGAGTTCAAAAAAGCGTGGGATGAACACAGAGGATATAGAATCAAAAAATAATAGTAAATATTGAAGAACTAAGGCCAATACTGGGCAGATTTGCATGGTCTGTGTCTGTATATGGCCATTTGGAGGAGGATGGGCAGGGGAGGGCTTCAATGGCTGGGAGGGTGTAGATGGACTAGAGTGAATTTTGACGAAGACATCAGTAGTTGGAACCTAAGAACAGTACCGGCAAAGCTTTGGATTCTTGCCCATAAATAGCTAAGAAGAAGAAAAAAAATTTTTTTTAAGTTGAATCAGATTGGGCTGACTGGATGGACCATTCAGATCTTTATCTGCCGTCATCTACTACGTTAATATATTACTATGTTATATATATGATTGAACAAGGGCATGTTATTACATATATCACATTCTTGGTACTTCATGAAGTATTTGCTCTCACTTCAATCTTTCTCTTCATCTTTGAATCACAAAATTTTCATCTATTTTTTTTCCATTTCTGATATGCTACAACAGGAAATTCCTCTTTGGCTGCTTTGCTGTTTCAGTGACCTGCCCTGTAGTCTCAGGTCCAGGTCAGTGAAAAGACATGAGTGATAACAGTGGTCATATGGGGGCTTCTCCCTATCAAGAATTTTGAAAATAATAGTAATTTTTATTTTATTCTTTGTTGTGAAGTATATAATAATAAGAATGCTTCCACATTTGGAGGAAATACAAATTAATATAGATATACCAGAATACTTGTTAACAAAAAAGTAATACAAGAAAATGCATTAAAACATACCTTGGGGGTCAGAGCCCAAGAAAAGGATCTAGGTGTCATTGTAGATAATAAGCTGAAACCTTCCACCCAATGTGAAGTGGCAGCCAAAAAAAAGCAAACAAGATGTTAGAAATTATTAGAAAAGAGATGGCAAACAAGACTAAGAATGTTATAATGCTTCTATATTGCTCCATGGTGTGTCCTCACTTTGAGCATTGTGTGCAATTCTAGTTGCCTTATCTCCCCAAAAATATAGCGGAACATAACATAAAATCACATATGTATACCACCAAACCTTGCAGTTCTATTCGGTTTAACACACTAAGGGCTCCTTTTACAAAGTGTTTTTAGCGCACGCACAAGATTAGCGCGTATTATAGCATGCTTTTCTAAAATGCATATAAGATAAAGAAAAAGATAATAGTCTGTGAAACTAGAAAAGAGTCAAAGAAGAGTGACCCAGATGATAAAGGGGATGGAACTCTTCTTATTTGAGGAAAGACTAAAGAGGTTAGGGCTTTTCAGCTTGGAAAAGAGATGGCTAAAGGGAGTTATGACTGAAGTGGTGTAGGATGTGTTTAAGTGGATCGATTTTTTTTTACTCCATCAGAAATGACAAAGACTAGGGGGACATTCGATAACGTAACAGGGAAATACTTTTAAAACCAATAGGAGGAAATGGGGTTTTTTTTTCACTCAGACAATAGTTAAACTCTGGAACCAGAGGTTGTAGAAAGTGTGGATAGCATAGCTGGTTTTAAGAACGGTTTGGATAATTTCCTGGAGAGAATGTCCATAGTCTTATTATTGAGACAGACATGGGGGAAGCCACTGCTTGCCCTGGATTGGTAGCATGGAATGTTGCTGCTATTTATGGTTTTGCCAGGTACTTGTGACCTGGATTGGCCACCGTGAAGATGGGATACTGGGCTAGATTGACCATTGTTATGATCCAGTAAGGCTGTTCTTATGTAATAAAGCTGCAGCCTTTATTACACCAGATTATATCAGTTATATGTTATTTGGCTGTGAATGGATGGCTGTACAAGCTCAATGTTTTGTTATATTTAAGTATCAGATATGCATTCTTTGACCCTGAAAAGTGAAAAGTATTTCTTCTTTTCAAGAGAACTAATGTAGCTGAGTCTGGGATATAGAACTCGGAAAAATTATAATAGAGTTGCCTTACCTTCATAAACCGTAACCTGCAGTAAACCTATGTTCCAATTTCCTCTTAAATCTAGTCAAGCCACAATACCCTTCTGCCACAATAGCATAAAATGGTGATGCAAATGATTTTCTGGCACGGGGATGAACTCAGCTCAGCTCCCTAGTTCCGTTTTCTAAGTTCTGCATGTCTGTGTGTGTTGTTAGTAGGGAAAGGGGAGATGACTCTGTCAAATCATGTAACTACCACCACATTTGTGAAATCAAAACCCGTTCCCTTGAGTCCCAAACTACCATTTCACATACTCCATGAGAGTGCGGGTAGTAACTGCCTGTTCAGCTACCCAATGACCACCCAAACTTGCCAAAGAAAACAGTAGCAATTTGTACTGGCACAAAACTGGAAAAAACTCCCTTGATATGTCTCTCCCTATACTGTATATAGTATCATTTTGAATGAGAAAAGACATGTCTACTGGCTGTATGTAAATTAACTTTATGGAGCACCTTTCTGACAAGACACCTGTTGTCCTTTGGCTTGAAATGTACGAAGCTGAAGAAATTTAAAAAAATAAAAAAAATTAACTCCTTAAAATAATATACTGTACTACTGAGCTACAAGCTTAGATATATCTGGATTATATATATATATATATATATATATATATATATATATATATATATATATGTATATGTGTGTGTGTATGTTTGTGTGTGTGTATGTATATAGAACAATACAAGAGGTTTGCAATACAGCATAACAAATTAACAGATTAAGAGGTTCTATTATTGCAAACAATGAATCCAATTTTCTTTAAAAAAAGAAAAAAAAAAGATTGAATTTAACCTGATATCAATATAAAAACTTGCTGTAATATCAGGCAGCATTTGTGCTGTGTGCAGGGCACGAGAGGGTCTTGAATTAGCATAGCATACAAATCAGCTTTTCAAGTTTTATCAGATTATCTACCTTACTGGCTAATGGTTATGCGTTCTTCTACATGCAATAAACACTTCCGAGCATCATATTTCAGTAATGCATAACATCCTCAAAGCACATCTTAATTGTTTTAACAAGATAAAGTGTGCCACTCGTGCATGAATAATATTAATAGAATTACACTAAACCTCTTCACTTATTATTACTAATGCTCCTTAAAACAGAAGTTAATAGAGTAATTCATTCTCATACCATGACCTTGGTCACTGCTACATGATGTTTCATATTCATTATGCTGAGCTAAGAGAGGCTCTGTTATAATATCACTTAATTTATATTCAGAATAATGCTCTGGGGACTGCTTGTTCTTGTGCATTAGAGTTTTATCTACATCACAATATTTGAAGACAAGTAGGAAAAGTAGGAGAGGGAGAGAGAGAACAAGAGAGGAAATAACTTCATGTATAAAACATCATGTTTGCTAATGTGGAAGAGATTGTACAGATTAGGGAAATAAAGACTTCTAATAAACATATAAGTGGTACAGCTTTTTCAGTAGCTTTTATCCTTTTCGAACATAGTTTAACACATTCATTTTGGCCATGATATCTGCTATGAAACAATAGCTACTTTGCATTAAAATATATACGAGAGGGTGCTGAAATATTCTCAGGCCAACCAAGAAAAGAATGACGTGGATATGGTTCAATCAAAGATCTGAAACAATGTCAAAACAGAGAATTTTTCTTCTGCAAATTTGCACTTAATGAAATAAGATGATACTCTTTTCAGTTACAGTGGCAAAATAATGCTTAGAATTTAGGAAGTTGGTTGGTTGGGCTGAAAACTTTTCAGCACCCCTCGTGTGTGTGTGTGTCAGTATATACTGTGTGTATATATATATATATATATATACTAGTCTTATAGCCTGTTACATTAACGGGTGCTAGAATATATGTGTGTGTGTCTCTCTTTATTTCTTTCTCTCTCTCCTTAGCCACTTTCTATCTTTCTGTCTTTCTTTTTCCTTGGCTGTCCATCACCACCCCTTGCCTGCTCCCCCTGTCCATTCTCCCTTCCTTTTACCTCCCCTATATCCACCACCACCCCTTCACTGCTCTCCTTATGCAGCAGCAGCCCTTCTCCCTTTGTTTTACCTCCCCCCTGTCCAGCAGCACCTCTTTCCTTCTCCCCCGTCCACATTAGGCCTCCGTTCCTTTTTCTTCACCCCCCCTGTCCATCAGCACCTCTTTCCTTCTCCCCCTGTCCAGCAATAGGTGTCCCTTCCTTTTTCTCCCCCCCTCCTCCTTCTTATCCCTATGATACACTTACCTTGCTCTGCCCCTGATCAGAGGTTCCTGACAGCCGCCCAGTTGCACCCACTGGAAAAGTTGTCTCTGCCGCATCCTGCACCCCTCCTGACGCAACTCTCGCTGTCTTTCTTTCTGTCTGTCTCTGTCCCTGGCCCCCTTTGTCTCTCTGTCTTTTTGTGTATCTCCCTGCCCCTGTGTCTTTCTTCTTTTCTTTCTGTCTCCCTTCCTCCCTCTGTCTGTCTGTCCGAAGCAGCATTCCCTCCCCCTCCATTTCCCTCCCCCCACACAGTTCCCTGTGCACCTGCCCCTGTGTCTTTCTTCTTTTCTTTGTCTCCCTTCCTCCCTCTGTCTGTCTGTCCAAAGCATCATTCCCCCCCTCCATTTCCCTCCCCCCACACCAGTTCCCTGTGCACCTGCCCCTGTGTCTTTCTTCTTTTCTTTCTGTCTCCCTTCCTCCCTCTGTCTGTTTGTCCAAAGCAGCATTCCCTCCCCCTTCCATTTCCCTCCCCCCACACCAGTTCACTGTGCAGCAGCATTAGCGTTTCCTCTACCCTCCTTTCCCTTCCGCGGTCGCGACTACAAACGCGGTCCCAAGTCCTTTGCCGCCCCCCCTTCCATTCCCGCGGGCCCGACTACACATGGCGATTCAAGCAGCGTGTGCAGCAGTCTTCACACACTGCTTCGGGTCCTTCTACTGCCCTGATTTACTCTGGCCCATCCCTGATGACATCATCAGAGACGCGGCAGAGCAAATCAGGGCAGTAGAAGGGCCCGAAGCAGCGTGTGAAGACTGCTGCACACGCTGCTTAAATCGCCAGTCGGGCCCGTGGGAAGGGAAGGGGGGGGCGGCAAATGACTCGGGTCCCGGGCAGCGGAAAGTTGCTGGGCTCCTAGGTGGGGGCGATGAGTGGCCACGATCCCTCTCCTCCCAGAACCCCCCCTCCCCCCACTGGAGGAACGGAGATAAGAGACTACAGCTGCTGGCTTCGGTGTCTTCTATCCACTGCGGCCAACCCTAGCGGAAACAGGAAGTAGTCAGAGAGGGCGGGCCGCAGTGGACAGAAGACGGCAAAGCCAGCGTTAGCGCGGTGCAGCGATTTTCTCTCCATTTAAAGGCGGGTGAGCCGGCGAGAAGGAGGAGGTGGTGGTTTTGGCGGTGAATGAGGGCGGGAGGGGGGAGTCACCAGCTGTGCTGTGCTTTCCCGATCTGGCCGCCTCATACGCACTGTGACCACGGACCTACGGATCACAGATCAGGGATCACATATATATATATATATATATATATATATTCTCAACAGTTTCAGGATACATGCTACTGTGTTGTGACAATTATATACTGAGCACTGAATGCGCTGAAGTATCTCTCAGCTGAAGTTTCCAAGTTTATTTATAATTTGATAGACCGGCCATCAACAAGTATCTGGTCGGTTTACAGAGCTAAAATTAACATATTAAAATGTTAACATATTAAAATAATTGAAAAAAAAAAAAGTTAAAAAACCCCCAAGCAAATAAAAATAAAAAGGGGAGGGAAGTAGACTAGACAAAAACGAATGGGTAATAAGGGAGTAGATACAAAAGGTACCGAGGGGGGAAGTTCAGAAATACATCGAAGTTAAAATTAAAATGGAGGAGAGAGGGGGAAGGGAAGGAACAAATGGGGAGGGGATGCTGGAATTATATAGAGTCCTCTAGTGATGTCTGATAACAATGGAAACATCTTACAATGGAGACCCTACCACTTCAGCAGGTTAAAGTGAGAGTGAGGTGTGTGTCCTTCTCTCTCATAATCTCTCATTTCATCATCAAGACTCTATTCCAGTGAGCGCTTGGAGACTTGACTCATATTACTGGTACTTACTTATACGTATAGGATGACAGTCTCAGCAGCCACCTAAGAAACAGCTGAGAATTGCGTACTGACGTCCTATGCAGAATCTCATCTGCCCTAAAGAACAAATGCCTATCCTCATGGTTTTATAACTGGTGAACCAGCACCAGTTTGAGAATCTTGCCTTTCAATTGTAAAAATAGACAAAGCTGGCTTAGCTGATCTTACCACGGGAATCTACGATCAGCTGAGACGGCAGGTCTCCCCGAAACTGCTGCTTTGGGGAGTCCTGTCAGCTCAGCTGATTGGATGAAAATACCACTACCAAGATCAGCTGAGCCAACTGTGGCAGAGGACCCCCAGACACTCAACCACCAAGATCGGCTGGAGTGCATGCCCCCCCCCCCCCGAGATCAGCAGAAAGGATTCCCACTCCCTCCTGCTCTTGTGTCCCCAAACCCACAACACTCCCAAATCTGCAAACACCCTACCCCAACACCCCTAACAGCACACCCCAACATCTCTGATATCCCTTCATACCTTAAGAAGGAAGGCCAGCTGGAAGTATGCCTACTCCCTCTGGCCAGCAGGCCCACCTATTCAAAATGGTGGGCCTTCCCCTTCCCAGTGCATCCTGGAGGGGCCTTAGGCATCTGAGCCAATCAGGGCCTTAGGTCTCCATCCTGGTGCATCCTAGGATGCACTGGGAGTGGTCTAATATGCTCATAGAAGTGGCTTTTGGTATCTAGACCAATAGGTGTCTTAGGCCACTCCGAGTGCATCCTAGGATACACCAAAAAGGAAGCCTAAGACCCTGACTGACCCAGGTACCTATGGCCCCTCCTATGGGACTGAAACCCTCCCCATCCTCCCTCTTATCTCTCTCTGCCTCTTCTCTTTCTACTTTTATGCCTATTCACACTTATATACACACTATTCAGGACTAGATACACACACACTTATTCAAGTACAACACATGCTCTTTTTGCTGTGGGGAAAGTTGCATGATTTCCTATACACCCACATAAGCAGCTCTAAATCTAAGTGTATACTCTGTATTTGTAAAATCCTACTTATCTATCTATCTATATACATACAGAATATATAAAATATATTCTTTATGCAACCACTCTTGGCTATCATTGTCATTAATTTTACTTCCTGTTGCTCTTCTGAGACTTGAACCCAGCACCTCTCTCACACACATAAAAGACTAGCCAAAAACATACTTTTAAACACAAAAGATTATATTTGAGACCTCATCTTACATTTGGGGACTCGTTGTCCTCTGCATATGACAACAGCCAGGTGATAATATTCACTTGGAGGAGCTGAAGGAGACAAAGAGGTACATAGAGGAGACCTACAGGGATATTGTAGAAAGATCTCACCTCAAGGCTAGCAGGCTCTGTGATGCCTTGGAGGATGGAGGTCTTCTTAAAGGAAAGCATCAACCTGCTGAAGTAGGAAACAATCCTGTAGCCAGGACCTGCTCACCAGGGGATGCAATATCCTCTTGAACTGAGGATGTGTCTCCAGGGGCTTTTGCCTGAGAGGGAAAAATTAGGAAGGTATTTATAATGGGAGATTCAATCAAGCATCTAGATAACTAGTTGGCTGGTGGTCATGAGGATCGTTTTGTCACTTGTCTGAAAGTGGCATGCCTCAAGTACCACCCCAATAAGATTTTAGACTGTGCTGGGAGGAGTCTATTGTTTTGGTACAGATACCAAAGACATCAGGAAATTTGGTAGGGAGGTACTGGAAAACAAATTTAGGCTCTTAGGTAGTAAGTTAAATCCAGAACCTCCAGGGTAGCATTTTCAGAAGTGCTCCCTGTTTCACACGCAGGATTCAATGCATGGATGAAGCAATGGCATAGGGAGAAAGATTTTAGATTTAAGAACTGAGTCACATTCTGGGGAAGGGGGAGCCTATTCCACAAAGATGGGCTCTACCTTAACCATGATGGAACCATTATGCTTGCAACAACATTTAAAAGGAGACATAACAGCTTTTAAACTACTTATAACCTGGGGAAATCCAACAGTTACTCAAAAGAGCATGGTTCAGAACAAGGTATCTTTAAAAGATATCACTATAAAAGGGAAGACAGAGCATCCCGATAGCGAAGTTGCAATTCAGGCCACAATAGACCAGATTTCCTTAAATACATCCACATGGTATTTACTGTAGTATTTATGAGTATTATTTGTAATATATTGTTTCTTTATTATCTTTTATATTTACATATGAAATTCAAGTTTTGATGCATTGTATTGTATTTTATAGAAATTTTAATAAAAATTATTGAACTAAAAAAAAAAAAGATTGTAAATTATCCATGCTAACTGCTGAGCAAATTGTAAATAGATATGACAATCATTGTTTGAAATGTCTGTATGCAAATGCTGTAAGCCTAAGAAACAAAATGGGAGAGTTAGAATATATTGCACTAACCCTCTCGCTAAGTGTTTTAGTGCGCACTAACTAATTTAGCGCATGCTAATTGATTTAGCACGTGCTAAATGCTAACGTGGCCATTATAGTCTTTGGACGTGTTAGCGTTTAATGCGCTTCCGCACCTTAGTAGAAAAACCCATAAATGAAAAAATAGATATAACAGGCATCTCTGAGACCTGGTGGAAGGAAGATAACCAATGGGGCACTCTCATACATGCTTTATACTGATACTATAGCAATTTAAAAATAGTTCCTTGAAATGCTAGCCTATGTACTCTAACAGAGCCTTCCTATGATATGAAATATAAAAACAAAAAATAACAACAGAAAAAAAAATCTATCCCTAAAACTCCCTCTCTAAGTAAGCAGAATACCTTAAATAAAATAAAATAAGTCCTTGAGCTTATATTTATTTGGCTTTAGGTTCCCCTTTTCTCAAGTTTGTAAGCAATTTCCAGCAAAGTCTTACAAGTGAAGATCTCTCTATCTCTGGAAGTCCTCTCACAGCACCTCTTCTGGACTGGCCTTCATTAGGGTTCCACATTGGGTTTTCTGAGAACTTTTCAGGCTGGCTAACTTTTATTTAAAAATATTTTGTTATTTATTCAGTTTGCTATACTGTTTTCCCAGGGGAGCTCAGAACGGTTTACATGATTTTGTTCAGGCACTCAAGCATTTTTCTCTGTCTGTCCCAATGGGTTCTCAATGCATCTAATATATCTGGAGCAATGGGGAACCAAGCGACCCGCCCATGGTCACATGGGCAGTAAGGGCCTGAACCCACAACTAAGGGGTGCTAAGGCTGCAGCTACAACCCCTACACCACATTCTCGGTGTGGCAAGCATAGTATGGCAGAACATAGCATGGAAAACATAGTATTAAGAAGCATGGCTGACATAGCATGGCATGACATGGCAAAAATGGTAAGGCAATTGAACCTGAAGAAGCATAGCATGGAAGATATGGGACAGCCACATTGCGTGGTAGATATGGTATGAGAGATTGTAGCATGTCAGACATAGTATGATTAATATGGTGTATGGTATAGCATAATATGGTGTAGTAGGACAAAGATGGGATATGGTATGACAGAGTGTGAAGTGTGTGAGAATACATAGTATGGTCCTCTCTCACAGAGGTCAGGGGAAGAGGTGAGTTTTTATTGTCTTCTTAAAGTTCAGCAGACCTTCTAGTGATCTAATTTGGGTAAGTAGTTTGTTCCAGAGATGCGGTAAGTAGTGTAAGACCTTATTTGGGTGTTCTCTAGGTAGAGGGCACACATAATCGCTTTTCTACTTGAGTGAAGTGTTCAATTTGGGGCATAGGGTGGAAGTTTGGAGGCCATATAGTCATGTCTCTGTATCAATGGGGCCTATACTGACTTTTTTTTCTCTTGCACAGGGGCACCTAGCAGGGTTTCCCCCATCTCCTTTAATACTTGAATTAGTTATGGAATCTTTGGCCTAATTGATATGAGAAAGGAGGTTCGGGGAATAAAGGAAGGAGGGCAAGATCAAAACATTTAGTTGTATGCCGATGATATTCTCTTTACACTTTCTAACCCTAAGCATTCACTACAAGACATTTTGTATGATATCTCCCGATACAGGAAGCTTTTGGGATTTAAACTTAAAGTCTGATTTATTGAATATAAATTTGACAGATTCATAACTGGCTGAACATAGAGGGAGAGTTCAGTTCAAGTAGGCACCTCATAGTATGAAGTATCTGGGTGTATGTATACTAGCGGATTTAAATACCTTGAACTTAATTATCCCCCTTTGCTTAACCGGGTAATGGAAGGTTTGGATCATTGGGATGAGTTGAAAGTACCATAGGTAGACAGGGTTAATACAGTCAAAATGTCAAAATTGCCACAATTCCTCCACTTTGCTGTTTGGTCTTACCCCTACTTACAATATTTTTGATTAAACTCCAGCGGAAAGTGTTTGCCCAAAACATGCAGCGTAAACCACTTAGAATTTGAAAAGCGCAAATATATTTAGATCAAGGTCATAGAGGCTTGGGAGTGTCAGATTTCTTCACTTATTATAAAGCAGCATAGCTTAAGGGGATTTTTGAATGGGTAGCCTTTCCTGAGAAGCGTTGGGTGATACTGGACCAGGCATTTATGGGATCTCTGCTTTTTCATTATTTACCATCAATGCCCCTTGCTAATTTTCAGTCCTGAATGAAGACTGGCCTTATGAGGTTGTCTATACTCTTAACCTGTGGCATGCTACCTATTCAGTTTTATTCTCTCACTAATGTTATTTATGATACCCCAATACAATTTAGACTGATAATACCAGAGTGGGGTATAGGTTTTGGGTGTTGGGTCAATTGATGATTCAGGGCTCTTTTATTCCCTTTGAGGTGCTGCAGGATGATTTGGGTTTGATAAGAATGACTATGTTTACTATTGCCAACTGAGAAATTTATGCATAAAAAAGTAGTTCTAGATTTAATGAAGACAGCCTTTTTGCAGATCTTTTCTATGGGAGTGGGGGTAGGTCTTATCTCTAGACTTTTTAAAGCCCTGCTTTGTAGTCACCCTGTTGTTCATATTTATGAGAAAAGATAGGAGGATATATTGGTGCAAATCTTGGAATCAAAACAGTGGGAAGCATTGAATATGCTTCTAACTATGTGGAACTTGGATATAAAATGTTGTTCAGTGGTATTATAGCCTAGCTCACTTCGAACAGATTTTTGGATATGGAACAGAATTTTGCTGGAGAGGGTACAATGTGGAAGATATATTTGTTCATATTTGGTGGGAATGTGTTAAGGTACAGAAATTATGGGAAATGTCCCAGTTTATAGAAAAATTACTATGTTTCTCTTCCTCTATGAATCACTACCTTTTTACTAAATGGGCAGCCAAATTCTCTGGATGACTCCTATTTGCTAGATTTGGTTGCAATGGTGAGAATCTGCCTGGCTTCTGCTTGAGGCATAGAAAACTTCCAACAAAAGGACAACTGGCTAAATTAGATTTCCTTTATCTTATGTCCAAAGCATTGCCAGAGGATGTGGTAAGAGCGGATATCGTAGCTGGTTTTAAGAAAGGTTTGGACAAGTTCCTGGAGGAAAAGTCCATAATCTGTTATTGAGAAAGATACGGGGGAAGCCACTGCTTGCCCTGTATTGGTAGCATGGAATATTGCTACACCATGGGTTTTGGCCAGGTACTTGTGACCTGGATTGGCCACCGTGAGAACGGGCTACTGGGCTTGATGGACCATTGGTCTGACCCAGTAAGGCTATTCGTATGTTCTTATGATCAGGCAGCTATATTGACTCTGGAGAGGAATATCGTAATATGGGCTTGCATTCAGTCATAAGTTTATATCTTCTTTGGTTTCTATTCCCTTCTTTGAGTGGGACAGGGCAATAGGATGGTGAAGAGAGGTTTATTTCATTGATGTGTGTGAGCTTGTTTAGCTGTTGACAATCAGCCTGTGTGCGGTACCTACAGAGATTAATGAAACAATAAAACAACAACATCCAAAATAGTTTCATACAGAATGGGATTTGAATGGTGTGCGTAGTATGTAATCTCACTTGTGACATAACTGCCAATATGAATGAATCAAGAGCTGTAAGTGATAATCCGGAATTTTTTGTTCACATAGGGAGCATTGGGTGGAAAAAATGTAACACTCAGATTAAATTTCTACTTTATTGCACAGAACAGAAAGGATGAATGCTTTGTTTTGAAAAGTAATGTTTCCCCCTGGTAAAACATCCTTACTAAGAAAAATATCTTCCTCCCTCTTCTTTTGCTACTGCTTCTTCTCTTTTTTGACTACTCCATGCCTGTCACTGACATTGTTTACTACTAATTCTAGTACTAAATAGTTTGCTATATTAGTAATTTTACCTAATTATGTGTATTGTGCTCAGTAACCTCCACCAGGTCATATCAATATATATAAAGACCACGATTTGTAGGGAACCATTATCGCACAAGCGTATTCCCTTTCCTCCTATGGGTAAAGATAACTGCAGCAAAGAAGTTGACCAGTTGTTGCTTAATTTCTTTATTTCAGTCAAATTGATCAATAAATGAATTGATAGATGAATGAAATCTGCACTTATCTGGCCCAGTTGTTGTACTGCGGGTCGATGACGTCTTCAAATTGGGTCCAAAAAAAATCACCTCACGCTCAACCAAATGTTAACAAAATTATATATCCATAATAATAAAACCCTTAGCACACATGCGCACTTCAAACTCCGTGCCTCCGTGCATCTATCTTCTGTGCCACCCATGCGCAGTAGGCTGATCTGTCTGAGGAGGCAGGGTAGCGCTAAGCATGACCATCCCCCAAACAGAAACATCTGCGCGCACAGTGTGTGCACGGGTCTGGCAGAGTCAGCGCGCGGTGGGGTGAGGCGGGACAGAGCCGAAAAAAGGGGGGGGGGGGATGTCATGCGCAAGCTGTTGGAGAGGAGGATGGATGTTTGGCACAGCTAGAACAGTTTGTGAGCTCCCGCCCCTTCAGTCGCAGCTGTCTCCAAACTCCGGCCGAAACCAAAAATAAAAACAACCTCTGCCGCAGAGGGGGAAGGGACGCTTCCGTTTGCATCAGGGAAAGGTGGGGCTTCTCAGTGATAGATAGGCACCAGGAACATGTGAGAAAAGGGGGTTGGGGCTGGAAACTGAAAGGGAAAAGATGGAAGAAGGTGGCTGGGTAGGGACTAATAAAGGAGTTTGGAGCTGGGGCTGAAAATAGGGGACATGTGAGGGAAGGAGGCTTTACTAGCACCCGTTAATGTGACGAGCTTAAACACTAGTAATGTCATAATACTCCTGCTCCTTAGTTCCACTTGCTACAACCAGCTGTCTTCTGCTGCCCACCTGCCCACTGTCGTTTATCCATATTACTCATTAGCCAATGAAGGTTCTTTGACTTTTAAATTGTATTTTACAATTCTAACTTACATATTTATAGAATATACATGGAAACTCCGCTTTCTATGCTCAGTTTATACTGTCAACCCAAGTTGGCACATAACCCTTGAGGAGATGTGTGTGTCTGTTTATATCCATGGCATCATGCGTATGACAGAATATAAGAAAACACAGATGGGCACTTACATGAAGTTAGTGCTAAATCAATAACGGCAAATTAATGACCACTCTTTGAAGTTCTGAGATAAAGTTAATCTGGTACGTAGGATCTACAGGTTTCTGATGGATACAGTATGATATATTACAATGCTGCAGACACGTCAAAAGATGTGATTTAGGAGTTACTGCTTATTTCAATTTACTCTTTCTACATTTTTAATTAGTGAATGAGTCCCTCATGGTCAAATGATTAATTACACAATAATTCACTGCAGAGCCTTGTTTTCCTATTTGAACAGAGCAAAGTACATTGAGAACATTATAAATAATATAATGAAATGGAAGGAACCTAGGCCATTACAATTTGCAGAAGCTGTACTTGTTCAGCACAGTACATGGACAACAAAAAAGCAGTATGAAAATATTATATAAATGCTTTTACATTGATCACTTTGCTTAAAATTAAATATTGTGATATGTATTATAACATTTGTTGTTGTTTTTTTTCACAGAGAGTGTTGTAAACATCTCAAATGGCCTTTGAAGTGGAACTTGTGATCAGAAATACTAACAGAATTCCAGAAAGCAGAAGATGTAAAAAGAGCATCATTGATGGTAAAAAGAATAGGAATCTGTTTAGAATTCTAAATCTGTTTTACTCTTTGGGATCTTGACGGATGCTTGTGACCTGGGTTGGCCACTGTTGGAAACAGGACATTGGGCTTATCCCAGTATGGCAACTCTTATGTTCTTAATAGGAGTGAAGCACTGGTAACAATCTGCATCAGCATTGTGCTTTCTAAAAAGCATTGGGGTGACCTATCAATGGGGTGATGGATAACATCAAGGAAGCAATTTTGGAGCATGTTGAGTGATAGGGAAAGGGTGAGTTGTCAGAGATATGAAATTGGTTGGGCTGCATTGTAGAAATTCATGTGTATGTACACAATTTACAAATTTAAAATGGGAAGCTAGTGTTGCCTGTCTTATATGGTTTTGGCCATTGCAAGGAGCAGATGTTTCATTTTGGTCTTTATCTGCTGTCATTACTCAGTAACATAGTAAAAAAAACAAACCTAAAAAACAAAACAAATAAAGACTCACACAGTCATAGAAACATAGAAACATAGAAATAGACGGCAGATAAGGGCCACGGCCCATCTAGTCTGCCCACCCCAATGACCCTCCCCTACCTTTCTCTGTGAATAGATCCCACGTGTCTATCCCATTTGGCCTTAAAATCAGGCACGCTGCTGGCCTCAATAACCTGAAATAGAAGACTATTCCAGCGATCAACCACCCTTTCAGTGAAAAAGAATTTCCTGGTGTCCCCGTGCAGTTTCCCGCCCCTGATTTTCCACGGATGCCCCCTTGTTGCCGCGGGACCCTTGAAAAAGAAGATATCTTCTTCTACCCCGATGCGGCCCATGAGATACTTGAATGTCTCGATCATGTCACCTCTCTTTGCGTTCCTCGAGTGAGTACAGCTGCAACTTATCCAGCCGTTCCTCGTACGGGAGGTCAAGGTTTATTTCAAGGTTTATTCAATATTTGATTAATCGCCTATCGTAACTACTAAGCGATTTACATTTACAGAAAATACATAATAAAAATTAACAATAATATAATAAAATATTAAAATCAATTTAAAACAAACCAGACAAATCTGGACAGGAAACGTTGGGAAAGAGGGGGAAGAAATACAATTTATAATAGGAAAGAAGGGGTAAATAAGGGTAAATACACAGAATGGATGGGAAAACAAAATAAATATGTAGCTGACTGAAGTAAAAGGGAGTTGTACAGAGTAAATAGCAATTAAATTAAGGATTAAAAGCGTCTATAAACAGAAAACTTTTAAGTTGGCTTTTGAATTTGTCAAGGTTTTTTTCCTCCCTTAAATAAAGTGGGAGAGAATTCCATGTTTGTGGTGCTGTAACTGAGAAAATATACTGTCTTCTGGTATTTATGATTTTGAGAGAGGGAACAACTAATAAAAGTTGTTGATTAGATCGTAAGGTTTTTTGAGAAGTGTATGGAATTAGAACTTTATAAATGAATGATGGAGTTTTGGATGATAAAGATTTAAAGGTGAGTAAAGATAACTTGTATAAAATTCGATGTCCCACTGGTAGCCAATGTGCTTTTTGTAATAATGGGGTTACATGGTCAAATTTTTTGGCCCCAGTAATTAATTTAATTGAAGTATTTTGTATGATCTGTAATCTTCTGACTTCTTTTTGGGCCATTCCTTTGAATAAAGCATTACAATAATCAATTTTTGCAATAATTAATGAATGAATTAATGTATTTAAAGATTTTGCACAGAGAAATTTTGAAATAGAACGGATTTGACGTAGTCTGTAAAAAGAGGCTTTTACCACATAACTGATGTGGTCATGATATGTTAAGTTTTCATCAAGGATGACGCCTAAGATCCGAATTTTATTAATTTGTTTGAGCGTTACTCCTTGGATTTTAATAGGAACAGATATTTTATGATTTTCTTTCCAAGGGAAGAGTAACGTGTTGGTTTTATTAATGTCCATCCAGTTTACTCAACAAGGTAACCAGAGCTGCACCTACCACTCTGTGTAGGCTACAGTCACCCATTCTTTTTTTAAGCTCAAATATTCTTTATTAGTAAATTTTTGAATCATAACAAAAAAAAAACAAAAAACCAAGAATAAATAATCAGTACCTGAAATAGTGCAATAACCAACAGAGTATATCAAACATTCCCCCAAAAACCAAATAGAATAGTAAACATATATTATATGTCTCAATACCTCAAATATTGTTGAAAACAGGACCAAGTATGTATCGCTTTGCGGTAATGAGAAGTAAGAAAAGCACTTTCCAATTCAAATTTATGAGTTAAACATACTAAATTCCACCACATACAAACATGAGTCGCCATGCAGTTTCCAATTTTTAAGGATCACTTTAAGAGCTCAGGCAAGTAAAATATCCAATAGCCTAGCATGATCCGTAGATAATGTATCTCTCAAAGCCACTAACTCTCTATAAAAAAAAAAATATTGATGTTACTCTTAAATTTACCTCCCTCAAACCTTAATTAATGTCTTCTTATTCAACCACCCCTACGTCTCTGAAAGAGGATTATATGTATACTAATCATATTACATCTCTCTTTCCTTTTCTCTAGAGTATTCAAAATCAAATATTCCAGTTTCCTCTCATATAAACTCTAAACCATTTTGTTACCAAATCTCTTTCATTTGAAAGGAAACTCTAGAATGAGAGGGCATAGGAAGAAGTTAAGAGGTGATAGGCTTGAGTAATCTAAGGAAATCGTTTTTTTTAATAGAAAGGATGGAAGATGTGTGGAAATAGTCTGTCAGTAGAGGTGTCTGAGTCAAGAATGCATGGGTCAGGCATGTGGGATTTCTTAGGGTGAGGAGGAGATAGTGGATGCTGTGGATGGGCAAACTGGATAGGCCATTTAGCCTTATCTACCTTCATGTTTGAAAGTTTCTAGGAATATTGCTTCATTTAAGAACATAAGAACATAAGCAATGCCTCTGCTGGGTCAGACCTGGGGTCCATCGTGCCCAGCAGTCCGCTCATGCGGTGGCCCAACAGGTCCAGGACCTGTGTAGTATCCTCTATCTATACCCCTCTATCCCCTTTTCCAGCAGGAAATTGTCCAATCCTTTCTTGAACCCCAGTACTGTACTCTGCCCTATTACGCCCTCTGGAAGTGCATTCCAGGTGTCCACCACACGTTGGGTAAAGAAGAACTTCCTAGCATTTGTTTTGAATCTGTCCCCTTTCAACTTTTCCAAATGCCTTCTTGTTCTTTTATTTTTCGAAAGTTTGAAGAATCTGACCCTCTCTACTCTCTCTATGCCCTTCATGATCTTGTAAGTCTCTATCATATCCCCTCTAAGTCTCCTCTTCTCAAGGGAAAAGAGTCCTAGTTTTTCCAATCTCTCAGCGTATGAAAGGTTTTCCAAACCTTTTATCAGATGTGTCGCTCTCCTCTGAACTCTCTCGAGTATCGCCATATCCTTCTTAAGTTACGGCGACCAATATTGGACGCAGTACTCCAGATGCGGACTCACCATCGCCCGATACAACGGCAGGATAACTTCTTTCGTTCTGGTTGTAATACCCTTCTTGATTATGTCTAGTATTCTATTTTCCTTCTTAGCGACTGCTGTGCAATGTGCCGTCGGCTTCATTGTCATGTCCACCATTACCCCCAAGTCCCTTTCCTGGGTACTCTCATTCAATAACATCCCTCCCATCGTACAGTTGTACCTCGGGTTTCTGTTTCCCACATGTAATACTTTACATTTCTCAACGTTGAACTTCATCTGCCATCTCGTTGCCCATTCCCCTAGTTTGTTCAAGTCCCTTTGCAATTCTTTGCAGTCCTCTTTAGTCTGAGCTCCACTAAATAATTTGGTGTCGTCCGCAAATTTTATTATCTCACACTTCGTCCCTGCTTCTAGATCATTTATGAATATATTAAATAGCAGCGGACCGAGCCCAGATTCTAGAAATGGTGCTGTTGACGGTGGCCACTTTAAAAATAGCTGTCAATCACGCGAGGGCATCATTTATAGAATCACTGCTTCTGAAAAGGGAGGGTTTTTGAGGCCTACATTTCTGGCACCTATCTTTTACTTGAATCGCACCTCTGAAGGTGCTTTACAATGTCTAATGCCCTACAGTGGCATTAGGTGGCTTAATGTGCCTCCGTAGACGTGATGCAGGAGCCGTAAATTTTTTCCTTTTATTTATTTATTTTTAAAGCAACATTTTCACCTTGTTAGGTGCCAGTAGGGCACCTACCAGTGCCTAACTTAAAGCGCCATTTATAGAATATGGATCTCTGGACTTGGTATTGAAATGATGTGCTCTCCTAACTGAGAATATACTCCTAAATTGTCCTCTTTGAAAATTAATTAGAGCTGAGTTGCCTAAATATAAATTCAATTTTTCATTGAACTCTTAAATTTAGGAACATAAAAAGTGGGTGACAAAAAGGGCAGAATTATGACTAGGAAAAATATTAGGAGTGTAGCCCATGTTGCATTATCTTATGATACTATTCTGTTTGGCATGGCTATGAGGAAAAAAGTCAAATATCAGCACATAATAACAAACTATTATTAATCTTGACTGGGGTTGCTATTCAGCATATCACCAATAACTGGAAAAATTATACTAATCTTAATTATATATTTTGGTGGAATTCAGTATGCCATATTTTTAAGATGGAAAGAGCAATTGCAATACAGAAAGCGAACTATAATAATTGTATAAAGATCTGGGGGCCATTGGAACGATATTGTAAGGAGTAAACATCATTTTCCTTGGATGAATATATGTACACATTGGGGGGTGGGAGGGAGTTTTTCTGGAAATTTCACTATATTATGTATTTATATTATATTTATGATATAATTGATTATAATATTTGAAAGAAGGTGGGTGGGACGGGATATAATTTTTATGTTTGTAGAATTATATGAGAATTACAAGTGTTATTGTTGTTACTAATGATATATTCCTGTACGCTTGCTGTAAGTTTTCAAAATGAATAAAGAATATTAAAAAAAAAGGAGTGTAGCCCTGATTTCTAGCAGTAGGGAGGTTTGTTTTATTACCTTTTGTTATCTATCTAATTCACTGGTTCTGATACTCATTTCTGCTTTCCATTTTCTGAAACATACACTTTTGGCTTTTACCACCTCTTCCACTTCACAATTAACCCATACTGACGGGATCCCAGTCAGCATGGATTCACCAAGGGTAGGTCCTGCCAATCCAATCTCATCAGCTTCTTTGACTGGGTAACAAGAAAGTTGGACTTGGGAGAGTCTTTGGACGTCGTGTACCTGGACTTCAGTAAAGCTTTTGACAGTGTCCCACACCGCAGGCTGCTAAGCAAGATGGAATCGATGGGGTTAGGAGAGACACTAACTGCATGGGTCAATGATTGGCTGAGTGGCAGACTTCAGAGGGTGGTGGTTAATGGTACCCTCTCTAAAACATCGGAGGTGACCAGTGGAGTGCCGCAGGGCTCGGTCCTGGGTCCACTCCTTTTCAACATATACATAGGGGATCTGACTCAAGGGCTTCAAGGTAAAATAACACTATTCGCCAATGACGCCAAACTATGTAATATAGTAAGTGAATGCAGTTTACAGAATTATATGGCGCAGGACCTGCTTACATTGGAAAGTTGGTCCTCAACCTGGCAGCTAGGCTTCAATGCTAAGAAATGTAAGGTCATGCACCTCGGAAGTGGAAATCCATGCAGGACGTACTTCTTGAACGGAGAAACTTTAACTAGGACTTCAGCAGAACGAGATTTAGGAGTAATCATCAGTGCAGACATGAAAACTGCCAATCAAGTGGAGAAGGCTTCTTCTAAGGCAAGGCAGATATTGGGTTGTATCAATAGAAGTTTCGTCAGCCGAAAGCCTGAAGTCATAATGCAGTTGTATAGGGCCATGGTGAGACCTCATCTGGAGTACTGTGTGCAATTCTGGAGGCCACGTTACAGTAAAGATGTGCGCAGAATTGAATCGGTTCAATGGACGGCCACCAGGATGATCTCGGGGCTCAAGGGTCTCTCGTACGAAGAGAGACTGAACAAATTGCAGCTCTACACTCTTGAGGAACGTAGGGAGAGGGGAGACATGATCGAAACATTTAAGTACCTCACGGGACGTGTCGAAGTGGAAGATGATATTTACTTTCTCAAGGGACCCTCGGCCACAAGAGGGCACCCGCTCAAACTCAGGGGCAGAAAATTTCATGGCGACACCAGAAAGTATTTCTTCACAGAGAGAGTGGTTGATCATTGGAACAAGCTTCCAGTGCAGGTGATCGAGGCAGACAGCGTGCCAGACTTTAAGAATAAATGGGATACCCATGTGGGATCCCTACGAGGGTCAAGATAAGGAATTGGGTCATTAGGGCATAGACAGGGGGTGGGTAAGCAGAGTGGGCAGACTTGATGGGCTGTAGCCCTTTTCTGCCGTCATCTTCTATGTTTCTATGTTTCTATATTTGATCTTCTTTCCACTTTTTTTTTAATGTGTGGAATACATTTTATCTAGGTTTTCAAAATGGTCTTTATAAATAATATCCGTGTCTCATACACATGCCTGACCCCAACAAACACTCCCTTTATTTTTCTAAACACTGTCCCATTTCTTTATTTTTTTAAATTAAGTGCTTCAGCTGTAGTTTTTTTGGTTGTTGGTTTTTTGTTTGTTTGTTTTTAAGATTCTTATTTGCTATGATGAAAAAATGTAAGCAAATAAGGGGTAATATTCAGCCCTTGGAAGTAAACGGTTTGCAAACCACCCGAATAATTTGTAATCCGCATTCAATAGTAGGATATGGAGAATATAAATTATTAAGAAAAAATCATAATAATAGAGTTGCATGCAGTACAGCAAGGTTCCTTGATATTACCTCCAGAATTAGAATTGTATACAGATGCATTAGGCAATAACAACTGGGATATCTATATCAATTGTGTATGGTTCCAGAAGTATGACTACTGAATTAACATCTAATTAATTTGATTTGTATTTATTTAGAATAAAAATCACCTTTTAAATGCTCATTTAAGATGGCTAGAAACCAATATAAACATTCCTGGAATTGTATCCAGTTCTTGTACTACTAATAATTTGGAGAAGGGAGATTAGCAATACAAATGTAATATTTTGCTCAGATAATATGGGAGTAGTGAAGCTATAAATTGGCAAGAAATGAAGTACATATAACTATTGGCTTTTTGAATGTGATGATGTTACTTTTGTGCACATGAGCATTACAATTAAAACAAGATAATTTATCAAATGCATGTGAAGGGCCATTTTAGATAGGTTGTTGAGAGAAGATTTGGACATGCAGGTTGGGTTAGGCTAAATTCTCCTGTATTATGGCATGGACAGCAGCTAGTCATTTTGCAAATTTACACATGCACACGTGGAGGAGCATTTTTGAAAGAATGCTCAACTCAGAATTGAGATGTCCCACTCATAGCATCACAGATGTCCTTGCAGAAAAAGAGGAGAAGCCCAGTGGTTAGTGCAATGGACTATAAATTGAAGGAAACAGGTTCAAATTAGAGAATGACACGGGGGCAGATTTTTCCCCCATCCCCATAGGAACTCAATGTACCCGTCCCATCCCCGTGAGTTTTGTCGCAGACCCTGTCTCTGCCCCATTCCCGTAAGTTCTGCCTGAACCACACAAGCCTTTAACACTGATGATTTAAAAGTGTTTGAGGCTTTTGCAGATGAGGACAGATGGGTCAGGGTCAGGAAAAGAACTCATGGGGACGGGACGGGAAAAAATTTGTCCCTGTTTCATTCTTTAGTTCAAATATCACTGTAATTATTATTATTTTTTTCATAAATATGATTCCAATTGTACGTGGATGTACACTACTTTATTAACCTTCAGGCTTGCAGGTGTCCTCTATCTTTATGTACAGTAAATATTTTTCTGTTCCTGGAGGGAGCCCCAGGGGAAAAAAATGAATAGAGCTACCGTGGGACTTAAACTGTATCCCTTGGGTTACATTCCATTGCCCTAACTATTAGGCTAACTCCCATCTTGGTCGCTCTTCTTTGAACCTTTTATAGTGCCGATATATATTTTTTCAGATAAGGAGACCAGAACTGAATGCAATACTCAAGATGAGGTTGCTCTATTGAGCGACACAGAGGCATATGGGAACAGTTGAAGTTCACACCACTCCGCCCATTGCTCTGCCCAGTCCTGCCCATTACCACATTCCTGTCACAGCCAATTGGCAGCCAGAGGCAAAAGAATGGTCTTTCTGTCCAGTGGCAGCAGAAAAAGCCTTCATAAAATATAATCGCTTGCTGCTGGGGGATTAGTGGCAACAGAGATGATGCTTTATGAAGGTGTTTCCTGCTACAGCTGGATGGGCAGACCCCTTAGTGGGAGATCATAGCTGTTCAGTGAGAGTGCAGGAGAAGATCTGCAAAAGTGTAAGACTTGGCAGATCTACATGAACTAGACACATATAGCCAATAGGTGGAAGTTTTCCTCATCTCTGTACAGACCACAGAGGAAAGAGGACTAGTGTTACCAACAGGATAACTGTAGAACTGAAGCCAGTGTAATCCAAATTGGTTACAGGATTCAAATTGCAGACCTTCTCTTTCTAGATGGAATAAAGGCCGCTCTTTGGGACAAAGATTTTAAGCAACTATTCTTATTATCTATGTCATACCTGGATTTCAGAAGGCATTTAAAAACTTATCTGTTCTCTAGATTTTTGAGTAATTAAATTTCTTCAGAGTTCTATTTGTAACAAAGGTTTTGTAAACCGCATAGATCCTTATGATTATGTGGTCTATAAGATGATTTTATGTTATGTTATGCTATGTTAAAGGACTCCTGGAAAAATAGATGAAGATTAATTCAGAAACTGGAAAAATTATAAATAACAACAGTTTAGAATACAGAGTAAAGATGATTTTTTAGGTACATCAGAAGCAGAAAACCTGTGAGGAATCTGTGGGACCATTGGATGATCCAACTACTCTATCCAGGGCAGGATAGGCCAAGTAGGCATGTGCCTAGGGCCCAAAATGGTCAGGGGGGCCCAATGAAGGAGGGCATCAACATTGTTTTTTCCAAACGGCGATGGGCCCCTCCATCATCGATCGGCAACGCGGGCTCCCTCCCCCCCTATCTACGGTAAGACAAGCAAGCAACGCGGGTAAGAAAGGCAGTGGGCACTGTAATTGTGCAAGCGGTGCTGCTTGCCCAAAGCTTCCCTCTGACGCAGCTTCCTATTTCCACCTGGGCGCATGGTGGGGTGGGGCGGGGCAGGGGGCCCAGTGTACTTGTGTGCCTAGGGGTCCTCGATGAATTAATCCTGCCCTGACTGTATCTTCAGGTGTACTTTCTACTTTTTGAATTGAAGTCCTCCATAATGATCAATAGATGTTGTTTCAGCATTTGATCTATTTCATTTTGAAGTTGTTCGTAGAACAATTTTGTATCCTCATCTTCCATTGGAGCATATACTTGGATCAAGGTGGCATTGATCGGCTTTACCTGTAGATGGATTGACATTACTCTATCAGTGATAACATTATATTTTAGTACCTTCTTTGAAAGCTTATTGTTGAGGATGAATACCACATCATTTTTCCTGTATGTTTCATGATCAGAGTAGCAGATCCAATGCAATGGAAGTGATCCAGATAGTGACAATATTCAGTCTGCTATATGGATAACTTATCCAGATAATGTAGGACAGCCTTACATCTGTTCTAAGTTTATCTGGATAAGTTATTCAAGTTGCAGATTGTAATTATCCAGGAGCATTCTGGCATCCATCTGGCTCTGCCCAAACTCTACACAGCATTATTCACATACCCTCAAATTCTATAAAGTACACCTAAAGTTAGGCACCTACATCAGCACACCTAGTCAATATAAGTGCCTAACTTAATGGAAGATAAGCTTCTAACCTTTGCTAATCTTCTTTCTTATAAACAGGAATATCAGTCTTGACCAGTGGATATTTACCCTCTTTTACTGGGAAGTCTATAGAGAACCTAATTTACATATTCTTCTGCTCCTCCTCCTCTCACTCTAGGCTGTACTGAATTTCTTTAGTCTGTATCAAAGCAGTTAGTCAGCCCTAGATTAAGTACAGAAAGAGGGGACATGGGGATTCTCCCTGAAACAACACAAGTTTGTTCTGTTCAACAAAACCAACATTAAAACATTTTGCAATGCATAACAAGGTGAAATGAAATGTGTGTGCAACCTGCATCAATTCAGAAGATAATCAATTTGCAAATTTCATTTTTACAATACTGTAATAAAATGTATTTTTCTCCTTGACCATACAGGTCAGTGGGTGTGATCAAGACATCTGACCCTCCAGCCATGCCTGAGACAGAAAACAGTCAAATAATGTGAATAGGGGCAATCAACTCAATATATTATAAAAATTGAGTGACTAAAGTGATGATATTAGATACAATAGAATAATCACTCCAAGTAATTTCCAACAAGAAGTTTTGAACATATATAAACTGCTGATAGAACTATGCTCAGAGACATGAAGGCAATAACAGGGGAGAACCCCAACACTGCTGCCTCACCACCCAATCGCATGTTCAAAAACAGTTTGAAAATACCGTTGAAATTTGTTGAATATTTAGTATGACATGCCACATAGGCTATGAAATCTACTTATGCACTGATAGATTGAAAATAGGTAGCAAACTTATCTTTCAGCTTGCAGGTTCCGACGTGACACGTTTCGGTACTGCTTCAGGGAACCGACAGTGCATTTCAATAAGCTTTTCAAAATTTGGGCGATGCAGTTTTGAAGAAACTATCACACATCTTGCTGGGAAATTTAACTTCCTCCTATCATAGCAAGATGTGTGACAATTTCTTCGAAACTGCATCACCAAAATTTTGAAAAGCTTATTGAAATGCACTGTTGGTTCCCTGAAGCAGTACCGAAACGTGTCACGTCGGAACCTGCAAGCTGAAAGATAAGTTTGCTACCTATTTTCAATCTATCAGTGCATAAGTAGATTTCATAGCCTCTGTCAAACTAAATATTCAACAAATTTCAACAGTATTTTCAAACTGTTTTTGAACATGCGATGATTGGGTGGTGAGGCAGTAGTGTTGGGGTTCTCCCCTGTTATTGCCTTCATGTCTCTGAGCACAATTCTATCAGCAGTTTATGTATGTTCAAAACTTCTTGTTGGAAATTACTTGGAGTGATTATTCTATTGTATCTGAGTCAGAAAAAAAGGCTAATGAACTGACAGGGCAGACATCAAGACTGATATTCCTGTTTACAAAAAAAAAAAAAAAGATTAGCAAAGGTAATAGCCTAATTTTCCATTCTAGTACAACAGAAATATCAGTCTTGACCAGCAGGACATATAAAAGCAGGCCCAATGCCCAGGGAGGGACAAGTGAGCCTGCTGTCAGCACCGCAGAGCCAAACTCTGTATCCCTTATGGCTGCTACATTCACCCTGTAGAACTTAGTAAAAGTGTGGAGGTGAAATCACATGGCTGCCCTACAAATTTCTTCAGGTGAGACAGCTCTTGCCTCTGCCCAGGACATCACCACCCCTCTGGTAACATGTGTCTTTACTTCTATGGAAGTCTTTTTTCTGCTCCTGATACAGGCCAAAGAAATTGCCAGATGAATCCATCTTGAAATGGTTACCTTTGATGCTGACCATATCTGTCGTGCAGCACCTAGGAGCACGAAGAGATGATCCAACAGGCAAAATTAATTCATCATCTCTAAATAGCGAGGAACTCTTCAGACGTCCAGGTATTTCAGGATCTTGTCTGCCTTCTTTGCTTTGGAGGGCAAAAAGACTGGGAAACACACTTCCTGGTTTATATAAAAACTAGAAACTATCTTCAGTAAGAAGCAAGATACCATTCGAAGCGAGACACTGGTTTCTGAAATCTTGAGGAAGGGTTCCCTGCAGGACAGAGCCTGAAATTCTGATACCTTTCTGGCTGAAGTCAAGGCCATTAAAAACACAGTCTTGACTGTTAAGCCAATGAGCGAGGCCTCCTCAAAGGGTTCATACAGAGCCCAAGTTAGTGACCACAGGATGAGATAAAGATTTCATGATGGAAAAGGCTGGAACCTGGGAGGGCAAAGATGCAATGCTCCCTTTAAAAACCTGAACACATCTTGATGAGAAGCCAAAGTTCGCTGTTTGTTAATAATAATAATAATAACTTTATTCATTATATACTGCAGGACCATGATTGTACAAGGTGGTTTATAGCAAGAGAAACTGCCCTCTAAAGCAAGAAAGACCTGCTATTTGTACTTTGATTGAATCCACTGCAAGACCTTTATCAAGCCATTCCTGAAGAAAGGATAAGACCATGGCAATTAGGGCCTTGGTCAGATCTGTGTGTGTCTGATTGCACCAGCTCTGGAAACTCTTTCAAGCCTTCGTATAGGCTACAAAAGTAAACTGCTTCTTAGATCTTAGCAGGGTGGTTATCACCAAGTCCAAATAGCCTTTGTTCACTAAGGATTCATGTTCAAGAGCAAGCTGTAATATCAAAGTGATCTGGATCTTCCAGGGCAATGAGGCATGTTGAGAGGAGTTCCGAATGACAGGGAAGCCTGAGCCCCTTGCCCCTCTGTAGATGCACTAAGTCTGCAAACCACGGCCATCTCGGCCAGTTTGGGGCAGCCAGAATTACTCGCCCCTTGTGTGTCCTTATCTTTTAGAGGACTCTTCATTTCATTGGCCACAGAGGAAACACATACAGAAGCTTTGCTTGAGGCTAGGGTTGGACCAAGCTGTTACTTCTTTATTCTGTAGAATGCTGCCAAACTCCTCCTCAGATAGTCTACTCTTCAGGATCCAGTATCTGATGACTCAGGAAATCCACTTGTACACTGTCCACTCTGGTTACATGTGATGCCGAGAGAGCCAGTAGGTCAGCCTCGGCCTATCAGAACAGCATTTGAGCCTCCTATCTCAGTGGTGTATTCCTGGTGCCTTCCTATCGGTTGACGTAGGCTACACCTGTGGCATTGTCCAAGAAGACAAGGATACAGTGACCCGGAGACAGATCTAAGATGGCGGAGGACAAGTGACAGCGTCTCTGATTGAGCAAGGCAGAGTCTGCAAACTAATTCCTACCTGATTGCCATGCCGCACACCAAACAGAAAGGAAGCATTCATTCCATATCCTCAATGATCAATCAGAATGTCTTCCCCTGCCCAGCGCTCTATTCTGAAATTCGTCACAACTTCGAGGTCCCAGGAAGGGTCTGGAGGTGTGTCTGCTGTCTTCTCGGCTGGAGAAGAAGCCGAGGAGCTGGACTTTGAAACATCACTTTCACCTCCAGGAGTCGTCGTTCCACCATGCCCTGCTTTCAACGCGGCCATGCTATGGAAGTCTCGTTAGGACTCTCACGTGAAGGAAACCCCATTTCGAGGGGAACTTGCAGCGAGGAACATGGGAGAGCATGCAGAACTGGGAGTTGGAGTTTGCTCCCAGCTAACAAACTGCAGGTGATAACTCTGGGGAACATATAGGAAATTCTCCAGCAGTAACGTTACCAAATCTTCTCAAGTTACTTCTCAGCTTGTAAGTACTGTTGCTTCTTTAGAGAAAAAAAGTGGAAAGCATAAAAGATTTTGCCTCAGATTTAAAGCAAGTTAAAGCAAAGGTTGATACTCTCCAAGACTTAATATCTGAAATTGTGAAAGATAAAGTTTCTTTGAATAGAAAGATAGAACAACTGGAAAATTTCAATCGCAGACTGAATATCTGTTTGTTAAATTTTCCTAAATCACCACTAATGTCTTCCCTGGATTTATTTATAAAATATTTGAATGTAGTTTTGAAATTTTCCTTGGAAGTTTTCCCCCATTAAATAAAATTTATTATGTGCCATTTAAAAAAGTAAATCCAGATATGGAACAAATTAATTCAAACGATCAGGAAAATTTAAATATTACAGACTTGCTTGAAACAAGTATATTTGAAACAACTGAAAGAGCTACTTTATTGGTTTCCCTTGTATTTGAGCAAGATGTCAATGCTATATTCAAATCGTATTATCAGAATTCACAAGTATTGTTCTATGGTAAAAAAAAGTGTGGATGTTTCCTGACTTAACTCGCCAAACACAAGAAAGAAGGAAATTATTTCTTGCAATGAGATCTGAGGCACTGAGTATTGGTGCCTCATTCCTTTTGGCATATCCGTGCAAGTGTATGATTAAGTACTTGGGAATGAAATATGTCTTCTATGCACCAGAACAACTGAGAACATTCTTGGATATGAAGAAGCTGGTGATGTGAATGTTTGGGAGAGATTAAGAACTGCTCTTATGGATATTGGGATCTTCCGTTAAGCCTTTTTCTTATTCTTTTGGGGTCTTAAATATGATTCTCTTCTCTTTACCAAGATCTACCCTCCTTGTTATTGGGGTCTAAGGAAGATAGGAATTTTTATGTTAATTGATTTATTTAATTATTTGAGTTTTTTTCTGTATTTCTTGTGCAAGAGTTTATCTTGTTGAATTGTTAAATTTCAATTAAAAAAACAAAAAGATATAAAAAGGATGGAGTCAGTCCAGAGGAAGGCTACTAAAATGGTATGTAGTCTTCATCATAAGGCATATGGGAACAGATTTAAAGATCTCAATCTGTATACTTTGGAGGAAAGGCAGGAGAGGGGAAATACAATAGAGACGTTTAAATACCTACATGATATAAATGTGCATGAGTCAAGTCTCTTTAATTTGAAAGGGGGATTGTGAAGATCACCAAAGTGACATAATCAAGCTCGAGAAATGGGCAGCGACATAGCAAATGAAGTTCAACGTGGATAAGTGCAAAGTGATGCATGTTGGTAACAAAAATCTCATGCACAAAAACAAGATGTCCGGGGCGGTACTGGAAAAAACCTCCCAGGAAAGAGACTTGGGAGTTCTGATTGACAAGTCGATGAAGCCGTCAGCACAATGTGCTGCGTCGGCAAAAAGGATGAACAGAATGCTAGGAATGATAAAGAAGAGGATCACGAACAGATCCGAGAAGGTTATCATACCCTTGGTGCTCCCTCACCTAGAGTACTGTGTCCAGCGCTGGTCACCGTACATGAAGAAAGACACGGTACTACTCAAAAGGGTCCAGAGAAGAGCAACTAAAGTGGTTAAGGGGCTGGAGGAGTTGCCGGAGAAACTGAGCCTTTTTCCCTTGAAAAGAGGAGACTGAGAGGAGACATGATCAAAACATTCAAAATACTGAAGGGAATAGACTTAGTAGATAAAGACAAATTGTTCACCCTTTCCAAGGTAGGGAGAACGAGAGGGCACTCTCTAAAGTTGAAAGGAGATAGATTCCGTACAAACGTAAGGAAGTTCTTCTTCACCCAGAAAGTGGTAGAGAGCTGGAACGCTCTTCCGGAGTCTGTTATAGGGGAAAACACCCTCCAGGGTTCCAAGACTAAGCTGGACAAGTTCCTGCTAAACAGTGATATATACAGGTGAGGCTGGACTCATTTTAGAGCACTGGTCTTTGACCTGGGGGCCGCCGCATGAGCAGCAGTGGCAATTCTTATGTTCTTATGAAGCTCTGGAATGAGAGGGCAAAAGATGAAGTTAAGAGGTGATAGGCTCAGAAGTAATCTAAGGAAATACTTTTTGCAGAAAGGGTGGTAGATGCATGGAACAGTCTCCTGGAAGAGGTGGTGGAGACAGAGACTGTCTGAATTCAAGAAAGCCTAGAATAGGCACATGGGATCTCTTGGAGAGTGGAAGAGATAATGGTTGCTGTGGATGGGCAGACTGGATGTGCCATTTGGCCTTTATCTGCCATCATGTTTCTATGTTTCTATGACATACAGTATAGAATTGGGTCTATACTGCAGAGGTGATTTGTAAGGATATTCAAAGACACTCTTCAAATAGTGCCTCTAAATATCCAGTCAGCAGTATGCATCCAGATAGCAGCTGTTGTTAATCTCTAAGTGCTTTTGTGAACCAAGGTGTTTTCTACTGATATTTTTTTAGGGCTTATAATTTTTGTCATGACAGGACTCATAGGCAATTTTGCTGGGTTTTAATCTCTACATAAAATGGTCATTGTCTTCACTTCTGGGGACTGCTTTGCAGTGGTCCTGTGATGATGGGAGTTATATTTTTGTTTGCCTTAGAAGGAAGATAATAATTTTTTGAAAATCATAATGTTCAGTTACTGTGAAGAAAATATTTGTTTGGAATTCTGAGCCTCAATTAAAAATCTTGACTTTATTGACATTAAGTTAGATCAGGGGTGTCCAATGTCGTTCCTCGAGGGCCATAGTCCAGTCGGGTTTTCAGGATTTCCCCAATGAATATGCATTGAAAGCAGTGCATGCAAATAGATCTCATGCATATTCATTGGGGAAATCCTGAAAACCCGACTGGACTGCGGCCCTCGAGCACCGACATTGGACACCCCTGGGTTAGATGAACAATCATTGGGTGCCTCTCTGTAAAACAGCAATGAATTTAATGCCTTTACTTGGTTGTAAGAACTATCTTAGATCACCCTTTTACATTTGTTTAGTCAAAGTCTGCTGGGTTCTTTAATGGTTAAAGATGAAAGAAACTACTCATCAACTACAGTCAAAACTTAGTTACCAGTGATCAATAAAGAGCAGGCAGAGATAAGTTTTCTTAATGGTTTCTTTTTTAAAGATGTGTATGATGCTGTATGCTAGGTAACTGATTCTTTAGGAACATCACAGCAAGGAACACTGGTTCATGTAAGGTTCACCTATTACACTGCCCTCCAGCCAGCTGGAGGCTAACCAGGCTGATAACCCTAAACCACCACAGCACAGGCCCAATGATTTTTACATCAAGGAGCCTGATGTACAGCTCTGCCATCTACCAATCCCTTTTCAATATTGATCCATTCCTAAATGAGCCTTCCCTGCTTTGTACCATGAGCAATAATTAAAAAAGAAGCACATTGATTTTAACTAATATTATGAAGGATCTGGGTGTCCACATGCTTACAAAATAGCGGACTTTACCCATCATTCATAGCAAAACAAAAGATCCTGATTAAAGTTTGGAGACAGAGAAAGAGAAATGTGTCTGCAATTGAACGTGTCAAAACTTATACCTATTCTGCTTTATTATAAATCTTGCATAGCGGCAAAAGACCTTGAGTATTATCATTTTCATTAGAATAAATTAAAGGAAAGCTAGAAATCTTAGGGGAATACAATACAGGAAAATGAAACCTTTTTTTTTTTGTTTGTTTGTTTAAGAGAATTAGTGACAGCTCCTTCATATACAGTACATAGCAGCCTAAAGAGAATCATTATTATATGTTAAGAGCTACCAAACTGCATGCCTATAATGAACGAGAATTAATTTGTGAAAATGCAGTGATATTTACATGCCAAGCAGGTTCTTAAGAATGTGGAAATTTAAGGATAAGATACTGATAGTAGTTCAGCAACATGATAATACAAATATCAGCTCGATAATTATCAGAACCTCTAAAATGTTCATCTCATTTCTACAGGAAAGTAAAAGAAGCAGTCTTAAAAGTGGCATTTCTGATGTATCTCCGATCTCTTATCAAACTCTTTGGGCTCCTTTTACAAAGGTGCGTTAGGGCCTTAACGCGCGGAATAGCACACGCTAAATTGCCGCACGCGCTAGCCGCTACCGCCTCCTTTTAAGTAGGCGGTCATTTTTCGGCTAGCGCACAATATAGCGTGCGCTAATCCGGTGCGTGCGCTAAAAACGCTAGCGCACCTTTGTAAAAGGAGCCCTTTATATAGATTTCTCTCCCTCTCTCATTAAAAAAAAAAAAGCTTTCAAAGAACTCTTCTCCCTTCATTCCTATTAAATACCAATCCACTTCTATAGAGAACCTATGTCACACAGCAGGTTAGAGCCTGCTGTCAGCATTGTACATCCGAGTGGGGAAAACTTTCCAGCTCTTATACCCCCTCTTTTTTTCATAGCGCAGGTTTTAGCGCCAGCAGTGGCGGTAACTGCTCCGACGCTCATAGGAATTCTGTGAGCGTCGGAGCAGTTACCGCCGCTGCCGGCGCTAAAACCTGCGCTATGCGTTCGTTAAAGAGGGGGATAGTTTTCCTGTGTCTTGTGTCTTCTTTTTAAAAAATTTTTTATTAGGGGTCCTTTTACTAGGTGCACTAATTGATTTATGTGCTGTAACAATTAGTGTGTGCTAAAAGCCATGCAGCCCATTGTCTACCTAAGGCTGCATGGCACTTAACACACATTAATTTGTTAATGCACCTTAATGAAAATATTTAGTTTATGAAAATCATTCAGGACCAAATTCTATATAAAGTACCATAAAAAGTATTGGCACCCCCCCCAAAAAAAAAAAATGGTATTCTATAAACTGCACTTAAAGTTAGGTTTGGTTTATAGAACAGCACTTACACCCTGGACCTGAGCCTAGCCTTAAGCACATCCATTTGCACCAGCAGAAATATACAAATTCCCATGCCTAAAGTTAGATGCAGATGCCTCTTATTTTATAATTATGCACATAACTTTGAGGCATGCCCTCGATCTGCCCATGACCCTCCCATTTACGTCCCGTCCCCTCCTTTTTGGTACCACAAAGAAATTTTAGGCACAGATCCCATGCCTAAATTTGCATGCATAGATTTAAATTAAAACCAATAAATGCTAATAATTGCTTGTTAAAGAAGCCAATTCTCATTGCTAATTGACTAGTTATTCAATTGCACAATATTGAATGTACAAATTGGGCCTAAAGCACCATATAGAGTTCAGGGGCCAAATGGCAGTATACTATACTGAACAAATACGTTTCTGTCATCTTTGAAACCATTGGTGCTATGGAGGTAATTTTGAGGAATTGTTGGCTCTTCTAATATTGTGTGCAGGGATGGATGCATAAAAAATAGTTATACAGAAAGACAGTTTACTCTTAGGCAATATCAGGCAAATTCTAAAAGTTAGTTGCCTATTGATGCAAATTGAACTTAATTGGATGTTAGGCTCCTAACTTGGTAGGTACCTACCAATTTCAGGCGGGAGCCTACTCCAAGGTGCCTACCACACAACATAGGCATGGCACGATTAAGAGGTGGATTGTAGGCATGTTTTGTATATAGATATCTGTTTTGGACTTAGGCCCCAGTAGCTTCCTAACCTAGGCACAAGCATTTAGGCCAAGAAAACCCTAGCATAAATAGAGTGAACCTAAAGTTAGAATGCCGATTGATGCTTAAGACTGCTTAGGTAGCGTGATTCTATAGTGTGTATCTAACTTTTATACAATCACATTTAGCTTCGTACTATAGATTTGGACCCTATCAGGCAGATTCTGTATAGAATGCCGGTCTCAGGCTGAGAATTGCACACTGGTATCCTATACAGAATCGTATCTGCCCTAACAGACAAACAACTAACCCCACCTAACCCCCCCCCCCACCACCACCACCGACTCTCCAACCGGCACCCATATCATAGGTGCCGGTTACAGAATTGTGCCTACTTGATCAGGGATCCCTTGCCTTCAGCTGATCATGGCAAGGGAATTCCCAATCAGCTAAGCCGGCAGGCCTCCCCAAAGCTGCAATTTCAGGGTGACCTGCTGCTCAGCTGATGGGGAGGGGGGGAAGAGAATACCCCTGATATGATCTGCTGAGTGGCTGTGGCAAGGGACCCACCGCAAAGTCACCCAACAAGAGGTGTGCCTACTCCCTCCTACCAGAACCCCAGAATCCCCCCTCTGTGAAGTCTCCTGGCAGGAGGGATGCTGGAACCCCTTAAAACTTCCATACCCCCCAAGGCTGTACTCCAAAGCTTCTCCAACACCCTACCCTATACCTTTGTAAGTGAAAGTCCAGTTGGAGAAATGCTTACTCCCTCCATCCATCAGGCACACCTCTTCAAAATGGTGGGCCTTCCCCTTCCCAGTGCATCCTGAGATGAACTGGGGAGGGGCCTAAGGCTCTGATTGGCTCAGATTCCTAAGGACCCTCCCATAGGAGGGACTTTAGGCACCTGGGCCAATCAGGGCTTTAGGCTTCCTTCCCGGTGCATCCTGGGATGCAATGGGCATGGTGTAAGACATGCATACTCTCTTATTTGATAATAGGGTGCCTAAATCTAACACTATTTGCATGCTGACATGTATCAAAAACTGCCATCCACGAGTGTAAGTGTATACTTATGTGCGTAAATGGCAGGTGTGCACTAAGCACTCTTTTCTAATGTACAAGCACAAATGGGTTAGCACATAATTCAGGGAGGTGTTCATGGGTGGGATGATATTTAAATGCTTAGCTTACAGAGTGATGTAATTTGCATGCAAATATGTCATAAATAAGTGAGCCATAGACCTAAATTGCCATAAATACAATGAGCCTAACTGTTGATATGTATATGTGTGAATATTCTTATAGAATAGGTTTACTACCCATGGAAAGTAGGAATCTACCTTTTGGTGTAAATTTGTTCATTTGCACACTACAGGATCATCCTGGGACCCTATTTTTATAAAGGTAGACGGGTGTTTATATTGCCTTTATTATATAGTGCAAAATTAGGCATCATTTTGGAAACTCCTCTAGGTCCTGTATTATAAAATTCCTTCTCATGTGTGAAAAAATCATTAAGTAGTACCTCACAATGGTATTTAAACTCCTCTTGATTTTCCGTTTTTGACTATGTACAGGGCAACTGTTGGTAGTATAGTAATATAAATTAGTAATTAAAATGTCTTAACCTTTGAATTCTATTAACTATGTACCCTGCAGTGCAGTACAGGAATATACATGCTGATTTTCAAAAGATCTAGGTTCTTCATTTTAGGAATACAAAACCTGCTACTTGCATATGGGACAATATTATAAGGAACAAAAGGAAAGTGGGAATGTAACAGTACACATCAACCCTGTGATATAACAAAATTTATTTGATACAGCAAAATATTACAAAATAAAACATATATAGTAACCAAACTATCTATCTTGTGGTTCCTTGTGGGTAGTATTTAAATCAGTTAGGGAAGCAAGCTATTTTAAAGTTATATTTCATGAAAAAAATAAGCTTTGTTTTGTGGCCAAAGAGTGATTATTTTTCCTGATGTATCTAGGCAGACTCAGTTAAAGAGGAAGCAATTCCTACTGCTTAAGCCTAAAGCTTTAGCTGTGGGAGTGACCTTCTTCTTAAAATTTCCTTGTAAGTGCCTCGTTTCATATGCAAGTGATAAATATGTGTTTTTGGATCCTGTCCAGTTGGATGATTTTTTAAAGACAAACTTTTGCAGATAATGTCTTAGTTTTTCTTTTTATGCTTGGGAGAATGTTTTGGACATTGAAAAGATAGTCACATTATTAGACCCTTCTAAAACAGGTCTAGTTCCAAATGTATAAGTTCCTTCTAGGATGTATTGCAAAATGTTTGATTATCGCTGTAAGACATTTATGCCTTAACTGCCCTTGAGACCGCCCAAAGCCCACTCATAACACACCTCCACCACACTCATCTCATGTTCTGAATGTACAGAGGCTGGAACACCTCGCTAGATGTACAGAAAGATGGTTTTGATTATCGTATGTTCTGATGATTAGGATATATAGGGCCTCCCTTTAGGTGCAACTATCCCAAGAAACTCCGAATGGAACCAGAATGAGAAGGGAAGCTTACCCAAGTAGAGGAGGAAGATAAGATGAATTTCATTGTTTTTATTGTGAAGTCTTTCATTAAACATTTACATCAAGAGCATCGATTCCACAGTTTCTCTTTTATTTAGTGCCTCCTTTTTCCTTTTGATGACTTTCATTGTTTTGTTTTTGGGACACTGCAAGGTACTGCAATTGGAGGAGTGGGATAGTTTTATGACTCTCTCAGTTTGTGGATTGATGAAGGACATTACCATTAAGGAATGTTGGCAAACCAAACATTGGCCTCATGGAAAATGTTCATCATCATCATCATCGCCTAGTTGTAACTGCCAAGATCTTCAATAGATTAAAATAGTTTCTTAAAACTACCATCTAGTTTAGACTCCTATAATCGGGTGCCGAATGCCATCACAATATCATTGTCAAAGCAGCATAGTAGCCAATGGCAGAAAAAGAACACTGATTGTGCTTATCTCTGTCTCACCACAGAGTTTACTATTGTGTTTATGTTAATGAGTAAGTTATTCTATGAAAATATATTTATAACAAAAACACCTGTCGATTTTAGGGCAGCCCCATCAAATTGTGAGCTGTGATGTAACTACTTATTTATTTATTTTACAATGTATATTCCACATATACCTATGGGGATAACACATACATACTTCAAATCCATAAAATCATTACTCTTCAATAACTTCGTACAGTAGAGACCAATAACTTCCATGAAGAAAATACAGAGTGCCTGCACAAACGACAGTAATTTGGTTCATGCATTTGTAATGATAAGTTGAATAAGGACTCTGGAGCTAATAAATATATACAGATATTTTGAGCAGTGCCATATCTATTGACAAAACATAATTAGTAGAGGCAGGCTGTCCTTTCCCAAAGATCCTGAATGTTAACTCCCGTTCAGACTGTCAAATTATGAAAATCAGTTGTGGAATGTTAATACACAACCTTGCTATCATCCAAGGGCAAATGCAATCCTTCTTATTCAATAGTTTGGTTGCAATCCAAGAAGGTCCTCTGCATTAAGACTGTACGGAAGCCAATCTTTGGCTATATAGAAGATATCACTTTGAAGGCTCTATAAATACAGATAACTAATGCAGGCATTGCACACATTTGTTACAGATTTCTTACAAAGGAGTTTAGATTTAATGCATGGCCATGGTTGAAATGAAGAAATAGAAAACATACAAGAATGCATTACTCGTACCAGTCAGGTACAGGCAGAAAGAACAGATATTTCAACCTAATCATTTGTCCAGATGTGTAATTTATGAGGATTGCAACTCAATGAATATTCATGTATTTACGGCTTTCCATCAGCAGGACCAGAAAAGTAACAGAAAAGAAACAAAAATAATTTCTTCCATGTATTTATTGTAAGGTATGTATGTATTTGTTTTATTTTCTTCTATTCATTTTTATTAGGACTTTTTGGTTTAGTTATGTTTTATTTGAGGAAGACAGAGACAGACAGATCCCTTGCTTCTATATATAGCACTCAAAATTTTCCACACAAATTTGAGTGCCCCCAATTTGTGAGTTCAATTTAATTGCTTAATGAGCCAATTAGCTATGATCATTGAGTGCTAAGAATTATTGGCACTAATTGGAATTTACAAGCACATCTTTAGAGTTGCGGTTCTATAAAGGTGCGCACACAATTTTTCCATGTGGCTCCAAAACAGAATGTAGCCATGGGAGGGGCATGGGCGTTTCAGTAGCATTCTTGGAATCTGGACACAGTTTTACAAAACAGGGACAATCTGTGTCTAATTCAGGCATGATGATTTATACCAGGTTTCATTTAGGGCCCAATTCTATAAATGGCACCTAAAGCATAGGCACCAAGGAACGCAACACTTAACGCATGTGAATCTTAAGTTAGGCATCATTTATAGAACTGCTCCTAGCAGTATCTAAAATGGACTTAGTTAGGTGTCTGAATTTTAAGCATGCCCTTTATATGCCAAGGTTTTCTTGGCCTAAATACCAGCGCCTAAGGCTGCTTTAGGTGCCTACATGCTAAACATGTCCTTAATTTCCTCATGATCTGCCCCAAACCATGCCTACTTTCTAAGCTCTTGGACTAGATGCCTAACAGCCAAGTAATTTTAATTTAAGTCAGTTATGATGTGCTGAATGCATGGTATTGGAGCAAATTAGCCCCCCCCCCCCCCAATTTTACAAAACCGTAGTGTGTTTTTTAGCGCCAGCCATTGTGGTAACAGCTCCGATGCTCATAGAATTCCTATGAGCATCAGAGCTGCTACTGTTGCGGCCGGCTCTAAAAACCACACTATGGTTATGTAAAAGGGGAGGGGTTAAGCTTTTTAAATAATTAAATTAGGCATCTAGATTGGCTAGTCACACTCATCTAGGTACCTAACTTTAGGCCTTAATGTCTTTTAGTAAAGGGGCCCCTCCCATTTTATTTTTACTGCAAGCATCAGATGTAATGAAGTAAAAACTGGTGAAATTATTACTTTGGTAAAAGTAAATGTAACAAATGTTTTCCATACTTTCTTACAAATGGCAAAACCTTTACTAGTTACTTTTACTTAGTTACTATGCAACATTGCTCAAACTTCAGCCTGAAATGTCACTCTGTTAACACCTAATGCATTTCTAAAAGAATTCCTAGATTATGGAACCAACTATTCCACTTCTTCTGTCTATGATTCTTCCTTGTTTCCAGAGACTTCTGCCTCTGTTTTAATAATCAGCACTTAAATTGGTCTGGGTTATCCCCAGTGCAGGTCTTTCATATGCGCTAAAGCCACTTTTAGTGTTGGTGGGAAATGACCAATTTTCCTATTTTTTCAATAATGGTCACCCACTAATTTCCCCATTTCACTGGTTGCCATTCGAGGCTAGAGTTTTGTTTAAATTTGGCTGTATTTGTTTTAAAGTTTTATTTGGATTGACTCCAATCTACCTCTCTTCCCACTTTGAATTTTATAATTCAAAGAAGAATACACAAAAAAACTGTTCCCATCAGTAAAAGCATGTCACAGCAAGAGATTCTTAGGAAAAACTTTTGTATTTCAGGCTAGTACAATGAATTCATGTTGGAATGCTCTTATTCCCCAAGCTCAGTCTTATCTATTTAGAAAAATTCTTAAAACTTACCTGTTTAATAAATATGTGACTTGATTGCAATTTATATTTTCTGAGAAACATTTGATGCTCATATTTTTTTTTTTTTCCTTTCCTTACAGGAGCGAGGGGAAGGCAGAAAGAAGCAGCCGGAGCAGGCTGTTTAGACCGGGGTCGCGGCGAGAGTTAGCTCCGCCCACCCCCACCCGAGTCACAATTTCCATCGGGCCCAGGCTCCCCCTTTAATTAGAAGGGAGCCAGGGCACGAGGCAAACCTCGGCAGCGTTTTTTGCTTGTTTCTCTTTTTTTCTTTCCTTACAGGAGCGAGGGGAAGGCAGGAAGAAGCAGCCGGAGCAGGCTGTTTAGACCGGGGTCGCAGCGAGAGTTAGCTCCGCCCACCCCCACCCGCGTCACAGGTTGCATCGGGCCCGGGCTCCCCCTTTAATTAGAAGGGAGCCAGGGCACGAGGCAAACCTCGGCAGCGTTTTTTGCTTGTTTCTCTTTTTTTCTTTCCTTACAGGAGCGAGGGGAAGGCAGGAAGAAGCAGCCGGAGCAGGCTGTTTAGACCGGGGTTGCGGTGAGAGTTAGCTCCGCCCACCCCCACCCGCGTCACAGGTTGCATCGGGCCCGGGCTCCCCCTTTAATTAGAAGGGAGCCAACGGCGCCCAGCCGTTTGGCGCACGGCGAAGGCGAGCGGCAAAGGCGCTCACCTTAGCGAGATCGCCTTTGCGTAGGAGCCTTGCGAGGGAGCCAGGAACGTCAAGTAATTCACTTTCTTTTCTCTTTTCTCTCTCTCTTACCCACAGCAGGAGCACACCAGCACTTCACGAAAGCGATGGAGGACCCAGGATCCCAGAGGTACTTTCCGGTATACTGCACAGAGTGTAATATGTATGACTATCTCCCCTTGGGAAGGCGGGAGTACATATGCAGTCGGTGTCAGGAACTGGAAAGCCTGAGGATGGAGGTCGGCAGATTGAGGGTCAGGGTCCAGGAACTGGAGGGACTAGAGGGACTGCGCAACACAGAGGAGACGAGCTGGTCAACCGAGGACACAGATGGAGCAGGCCCCATTGTGGATCAGGTGAGGGACCTCGAGAGATTCATCGAGGAGGCCTATAGGAGGAAGGTGGAGGAACAGGACCAGCAGCTGCACAGACGGATGTCGGCAGACGAGACCCAGGATCCACAAGGTGACACCGGGGAAGGACCTAGCGGAGGAACCACGCAAGAGGAGGAGACCGAGACTCACCGGGACCCCGAGGGAGAGACACCGCACTACACCAAGGACACGGACCTGAGACAGAAGAGGTTGCTGAGGAAAGGGAAGTCTGCTATTGTGGTGGGAGACTCGATCTTGAGAGAGGTAGATAGTCACGTAGCTGGAGGAAGGGAGGACCGGCTAGTGACTTGTCTCCCGGGGGCCAAGACACGAGACGTCACTGATAGGATCGAGAGGATCCTGGATGGAGCAGAGACAGAGGAGACTGCGGTGATAATCCACGTCGGAACGAATGATGTGAGCCGGAAGAACTTCAGCATGGCCACACTGACTAACCAGTTCAGGGTCTTGGGACAAATGCTGAAGCGGAGTACCAGGAGGATAGCATTCTCAGAGATCCTGCCTGTACCGAGAGCAGATGCAAAGAGGCAGGCAGACCTCCAGGCTGTGAATGCATGGTTGAGGAGATGGTGCCAGGAGGGCTTCCACTTTGTGAGGAACTGGATGTCCTTCTGGGGAAAGAGTAAGCTCTACCGGCGGGACGGCCTGCACCTGAGCACAGCGGGAACTAGACTACTGGCAGCCAGTAAGGAGGAAGGAGATCGAGAGGGCTTTAAACTGAGGAGAGGGGGAAAGCCGACAGCTGATCTGATGTTGACGCTTTGGACAACAGTATCCAGAACAGATGCTGAACAGGCTGACTGCAAGGAGGAAGTAGAGAGACCGGTGGATCTTATGATCAGACAGCGAGGGAAACATCAGGTAAGGGGAGCTTGCTGGGAGGAGACTAAGGGGCATGGAGACTAAGGGGCATGGAGACTAAGGGGACTGGGTGGCACGAGGGCAAAAGCTGAGGGCAATATAGAGGTGCCACAAGGCGAGGGGGATCAAATGGAGGCTCAAGGGATGATAGCCCAGGAGGGGGCCAGTAGAGCTAGAAAACCCAGAGGAAAAGCGGGGAAGTGGGGTGGCGGGAATGTGGGGAAACCGAAAGCTACGAGGGTAAAGGCTGAGGGCAAAGCAGAAGCACAGGGAACAGGAGAACTGCCCGAAATTCAAGGGAGGCGGTCCAGGTAAATACAGAGGTGGAGGAAAAATGACGGGACCTGCGGTGCTTATAGGCAAATGCAAGAAGCCTCATGGCCAAGATGGGTGAACTAGAGGTTGTGGACAAGGGGGAGGACCTGGATATAATTGGAATTACAGAAACATGGTGGACAGAGGAGAATCAATGGGATGTGGCGCTGCCGGGGTACAAGCTCTACAGGAGGGACAGGACCCACAAGAAGGGGGGAGGCATAGCACTATATATAAAGGACTCTATCTACTCAGTCGGGATGGATATGGCAACGAAGGCAGAGGGGCTGGAATCACTATGGGTCAAATTGCCGGGAAACAAGAGTGCAGGCATAAAACTGGGGCTGTACTATCGCCCACCTGGTATGCCGGAAGGAGTCGGACACGACTTGGAAGCTGAACTGAGACAAGAATGCAGGACTGGAAGTGTAACAGTGATGGGGGACTTCAACTACCCGGGGATTGACTGGAGTACGGGTCACTCCAACTGCGCTAGGGAAACAGGATTTGTAGAAGCTGTGAGAGACTGCTTCATGGAGCAACTAGTCAGGGAACCGACGCGAGGGAGTGCTACTCTTGACCTCATCCTAAACGGATTAGGGGGGCCTGCAAGAGGGGTATAAGTGGGAGGACCACTAGGCAACGGTGACCACAATGCGATCAGATTCACATTAGAAAGGGGGACACCCACAGTAAGGAGGACCGCAACAACTGCGCTCAACTTCAAGAAAGGGAACTATGCTGCTATGAAGGAAATGGTGGGGAGAAAGCTCAGAAACATCCTTAGGATGGAGACTGTAGGAAGCTCCTGGACCCTATTCAGGGACACCCTGCAGGAAGCACAAAGAATGTACGTCCCCAGTTTCAGGAAAGGCGGCAAGAACAAGCGATCAAAGGACCCGGTTTGGATCTCAACAGAAGCAAAGAGGGCAATAAATGACAAAAAAGTATCCTTCCGGAGATGGAAAAAGGACCCAACGGAGGAAAATCACCAGGCGCACAGGAAATGCCAAAAGGAATGCCACCGGGAGGTTAGAAAAGCAAAAGGGAACTACGAAGAGGGGCTGGCCAGGGAGGCGAAGAACTTCAAGGCATTCTTCAGTTACGTAAAGGGGAAGCGACCAGCGAGAGAGGAGGTGGGGCCGTTGGACGATGGGGATAGGAAGGGAGTGATTAAGGAGGATAAAGAGGTAGCTGAGAGGTTGAACACGTTCTTCTCGTCGGTTTTCATGAGAGAAGACACATCTAACATACCGGATTCAGAGGAGCTCATAAGTGGGGAACAGGCTGAAAAATTGGAACACATAGATGTAAGTAAGGAGGATGTCCTCAAACAGATAGACAGGTTAAAATGCGGCAAATCGCTGGGCCCGGACGGGATCCACCCAAGGGTTCTGAAGGAACTAAGACAAGAAATAGCGGGCACAATCCAGCATGTTTGCAACCTATCCTTGAAAACTGGAGAGGTACCAGAGGACTGGAAACTGGCGAATGTCACACCTATCTTCAAGAAGGGATCGAGGGGTGACCCCGGGAACTACAGGCCGGTGAGCCTGACTTCAATTATAGGGAAGATGGTAGAAGCTATGATCAAGGATGGTATTTGCGAGCACATCGAGAGAAATGGCATACTGAGAACAAGCCAGCACGGATTCTGTAAGGGAAGGTCATGCTTAACGAACCTTTTGTACTTCTTTGAGGGAATAAGCAGTCGGGTGGACAATGGGGAACCCATAGATATCATTTACCTCGATTTTCAAAAGGCTTTCGACAAGGTGCCACATGAAAGGCTGCTTAGGAAGCTGTGGAACCACGGGGTGGGAGGGGATGTGCACAGATGGATCAAGCACTGGTTGTCGGGTAGACTGCAGAGGGTCGGAGTAAAGGGACAATATTCTGACTGGCAGGGAGTCACGAGCGGTGTGCCAAGGGATCGGTGCTGGGGCCGTTACTCTTCAACATATTTATCAATGACCTGGAAAAGGAGGCAAAGTGCGAGGTTATAAAATTTGCAGACGATACCAAACTGTGCGGCAGAGTTAGATCCAGGGAGGAGTGTGAGGACCTGCAAAGGGACCTGGACAAGCTGGAAGACTGGGCAAACAAATGGCAAATGCGCTTTAACGTGGAAAAATGCAAGGTCATGCATATAGGGAAAAAGAACCCATTGTTCAACTACAAATTGGGGGGGGCATTGCTGGGAGACAGCAGTCTAGAGAGAGACTTGGGTGTGCTGGTGGATGCATCACTGAAGCCATCTGCGCAGTGCGCAGCAGCCTCAAAAAAAGCAAACAGGATGCTGGGCATCATAAAGAGGGGCATAACAACCAGGACGCGGGAAGTCATTATGCCATTGTATCGAGCGATGGTGCGTCCACATCTGGAATACTGCGTTCAATATTGGTCGCCGTACCTCAAGAAGGACATGGCAGTACTTGAGAGAGTCCAAAGGAGAGCAACGAAACTGGTAAGAGGGCTGGAACACTGCCCATACGCCGAGAGGTTGGATAGGCTGGGGCTCTTCTCTCTGGAAAAAAGGAGGCTCAGGGGAGATATGATAGAGACCTTCAAGATCATGAGGGGCATAGAGAGGGTGGATAGGGACAGATTCTTCAGGCTGAAGGGGACAACAGGTACGAGGGGGCATTCGGAGAAACTGAAGGGAGATAGGTTCAAAACAAATGCAAGGAAGTTTTTTTTCACCCAAAGGGTTGTGGACACCTGGAATGCGCTACCGGAGGAAGTGATCAGGCAGAGTACGGTACAGGGATTCAAACAGGGATTGGACGGATTCCTGAGGGATAAAGGGATCGTGGGATACTGAGAGAGGTGCTGGGATGTAACACAGGTATAGAAAGCTAACCAGGTAATAAGTATAGAAACCCAACCAGGTAGTGCATGTGCAAAACCGGAGGGTTAGGACTTCAATGGGAAGATAGGACTCAATGGGAAACCAAGGTGGCAAGGGGGCCCCTTCTGGTGATTCAGACAGGTCGTGACCTGTTTGGGCCACCGCGGGAGCGGACTGCTGGGCAGGATGGACCTATGGTCTGACCCGGCGGAGGCGCTGCTTATGTTCTTATGTACTTATGTAATTCACTGTTTGTGCAGCCTCTTCTTGTTGTGAACCGCCTTGAACTGATGGTTTGGCGGTATATAAGAATAAAATTATTATTATTATTATTAGTGTGTGGCCATTACCAAGTGGGCACTTATTGCCACATATTTTGCAGGCAGTAATCCCTAAATTCTATATAATGTGCTAAAGTTGTGTGCGTACATCGGTGCTTATAGCCAATGATCTCGCACAACTTAATTAATAGTCTTAGGCTCCCTTTTATCAAACCGTGTTAGGGTTTGTTTGTTTTTAATCAAACGCTGCCTTGTTAAAGCTCCGATGCTCATAGAATTCCTATAAGCTTCAGAGCTTTTACCGCAGTGGCAGACAATAAAAAAAACTAACGCGGCTTGATAAAAGGGGACCTTAATTGGCACCAATAATTAGTAATTAACAACTCATGACATGGGCATGGCATGGGAGAGGGTTCAATGTGGACATCTCTTCACTCATTAACATATATTTGGGCGCCATAGTGCGTCCATCTAACGCGGTTATTGTAGGCGAATGAAAACCAGGTCTACTTTTCAGTGTAGTTTGGGCTTTAGATAGGCGTGAGTTCTATGGACGGAATTTAGGCTGGCTTTGGATGTTCTCAGTGCGATCTTCTAAATAGGGTTTAGTGATTTATTTTTTGCTTTATTAAGCTCAAAATACATTTAATAAGCCACCACATAAAAAGGGTACATTAATACAAACAGGGTACATCAATGCATGCCAAACCTAATAGTTTTCTGGCCAAACAGCAATGCTATTTGTTAATTACAACTTATGAAAAACACAGCTTTAGGTTTCTTGCTAAAAAAACAACCCTTTTTTCACACTAAAGAATGCTCCAATAAGCTGATTCTTCAAAGAGATGCAACCACATGACATAAATATATACAGTATATTGCATGGATGACTTCATTTGCAAAAGGGTAAAATTAGAAAAAACAGATACAGACCTTAGCATGGTTTCTAGTTCATTGCAAATGGAGGTGTGCAGCTGCACTATGGTGACCTCATTGTGAGACCATCAAGGTGCACCTGCAAGGTAGAATGCCACAATTAAAATAGGTGAAACTCCATAATCTGAGGCTTGTTCCTGTTTACATAACAGTAAGAGAGAAAAAATTACCTGCAGTGTCATTTTGGCTTATATCGGTGGTTTTTCATTTTGTATACAATTAAAATAGAAACATATGCTGGGGGAGTTATTTGGGATTCAAACCCCACAACCTCTGGAAGATGAACACTGGGTTTTTACCCATTGAACCACAGCTGCTTCTTTTTAGTCAGGAGGTTCCTACCATGAGAACTTAGGATACCCTAGTCATGTGATGGTACTTTAGCATATCACTAAGCTATGATATCACAGGGTAGTCAGAGATAGCTGACTAGAAGTGCTGTGGCTGGATATAAACTAAATCATATAAACAACTCAGAAGCAGTGAAAAATCCAATATCAATATATAAAACACATTCACATGGATTGTGCAAAAAAAGTACAAATAGCTACAACACAAGTCAAGTGAACCAGCACTAGGTGGAAAAGCCTCAGACAAAGCCATCCCACCACCACAGCTGTTTTTTAATGTTAAGAGATGATTATAAGCATAATTGTATCTGTATAACCTGAAGACATGGGTTATTTGTAAAAACAAAAACATATGTTAACTGGTCTGACGGGTAAGGAGTGCACCTGGGACCAACCTGAAAGATATACAAGGATTGGTGGAATTCAGCCACTCTGCGTAATTTTACTGCATAATTTAAGCATCAAAAAAGTGAGCCAAATTTAAGCATGGAAATGAGTACATAGACACTGTATAAACAAATATTCAATGGAGTGTATAAATGTGTATACTGTACAGTAGCTGCTGAATAGACAGCTAAATTAAGCACTGCTACCAGCATTTTTTTTCTTCCTTGCTGGCCACTGCTAAATATTATGTTTAAATGATTTTAATTGGTGGCATTGCTATTTTTTATTTAACTTTATTTCAAATTATTGGTGGTCTTATACAGATTTTGTTTACTAATCTTTAATTTATTTTTCCACTTCTCTATAATTTTTGAAAATAAACCATTTTATATCCTTTTAAAAAAATATTAATGCAGCTGAATACAATGATAAAATAATTCAAAAACATGGATGTAAGGAAAGTCTTATTTATTCACACATTTTAAAAATATTTCAGCAAAGAACAATATTGAGGCTGCAATCTTATGTATCTTTGTTATTCTATTGTGAAAGACATTTTGCAAATGCATGACTGATATTCTGGCACAAAATAATTTTACTACTATGCCATAGGCTAGATGGAAGTGTCATAACAAATTTTATTTTGAGATGTCATAATACATCATTGTGTCAATGCAACATTATTGAAACCCTGAGAACAAATTCTAATCCTCATACTGAAACATATTACTAAAACAAATTCTAATCAACATAGTCATGAAGTTCCATTGGCAAGCATGAGCAGCAAGACAGTGGAATTAATAATTTATGTATATTTTGAAAATAAGTAGCTTTGAATGCAGAATGACATGACCTTCTTCTTCCCAGGCATGCATATCATGAGAAACATGGCCTTACCTTTCAATAATCTTTGACCACAGTGGAAAGATTCTTATGAGCACATGCATTTCAGTTATAAAATACTGTATAGGGTGTATGTATTGAACCGTGATCATCTTTATTTGGGTTCATTTGATTTGTTACACTTAGGGGGTCCTTTTATTAAGGCACGCCCTAGCCGATTAGCACATGCTAAATGCTACCGCGTGCTACTACATCCATTATATCCTATGGACATGTTCACGCACGTTTGCATTTAGTGAGTGAGCCAAGCTAGCACTAGGACATGCACCATCATGACCAAATTATGAGAGTGTGGTGTAGTGGTTACTGCTACAGCCTCAGCACCCTGAGGTTGTGGGTTCAAGCCTTGTGCTGCTCCTTGTGACCCTGGAAAAGTCACTTAATCCTCCACTGCCCCAGACACCATAGATTGTAAGCACCAGGACAGATAAGGAAAATGCTTAAAGTACCTGTATGTAAACTGCTTTGAGTGTGGTTGTAAAACTACAAAAAGGCAGCATACAAGTCCCAATCCCTGTCCCTAAAACTATCTAATGCTGCAATAAAGTCTGATTCAATGCAATATGCAAAAATACACTGTGGCATCATTACTACTCAGTATCATAACCACCTTACAATAAGGTGAGGTAGGATACATTTATAATTTAATTTTTAATTTTAATTTAATTTAATTCTTATATACCGCTAATAACCGTGAGGTTTCTAAGCGGTTTACAAAAATGATGCATTAAAGATACAATAAATAAAAACTAAATAAATAAGAGAGGTACTTGGAAATTCCCTAACTGTCCCAAAGGCTCACAATCTAACTAAAGTACCTGAAGAAACAGTATGAAAAAATAAAAATAAAAAGACAGAGGTAGAGATAGAGATAGAAATGAAATTTTCCAACAATGTAATGAATAAATAATTTAAAGATAGAATTAAAATAATAATTAAAGTAAACAAAATAGAGATAAAAATAAGCATAGAGAGAAACAGAAACACACTCCAAAAAAGCATCAAGATCTTTGACTTGTAATTATTATGATCATTTAACACCAGATCTTAAATGCCTTTCCAGAATATATCATATCCCTATCCCTCTCCATACCCACCTCCATCTCCACCCCAATTCACTTCAACCACCATTCCCAACTACTCTTTAACTGCCGTCAACCCCAGTTCCGATGGCTATCATCTGGGTCCCGAGTTTCCTCCAAGAACAGGTGACATCTCTCTCTCTCTCTCTCTCTCTCTCTCTCTCTATATATATATATATATATATATATATATATATATATATAGGTCATGGACATGTGAAAGGCTCAGTAAAATGCAGAGTCTTTTGTAAACTACACGTATTTCTCCTTGTAAATATATGTATAACTGTGGGGGTTACATCTGAAGTCAAAAGGGCAATTCTCTAAACCCTCTATCTCAAATGTACAAAATGCTAGCACTTATACTCATAAGTCTATACTAATCCATGTAAGTGCCTAAAGGTTACCTAAGCACTACTCTGTAAGGGTGTATGTAACTTACACTGGGCATAAATACTATACAAGGGGGCTTAAACAGAGTTTATAGTTTATTTCATCTTATTATACCACTTTTACTACAAAACAAGACTATGTGGTATATACCTACATGAGGGGACTTTGGGCAGGACACAGGTGGAATTCTAACTTATACATGTAACTTACAGAATACTGTAAATTGTGGTGTTCTTGCCATATGTGTGCACAAGGCCTACTGTGGACATGTAAATGTTAGGTGCCCCAGTACCGAGCTACACTAGTATTCTATAAAAGGTTCTGGCCATCCAGATGCAGTTATAGTATAGGTTCCATCTCACATCCTCAAGGCAACTAAATGGAGATGCCCAGTTGTAGAACTGCTCCTAAAACCTGGACCATGTGGGCCCCAGTCTTGCAGTTCACCTACTAGGACTGACCTGGTTTCTTGTCCATTTTGCTGGCCTACATTTCTGGCATCTATCACAGCCCTAGGGAGACACCTAGGGTAGAGAGCTGCACGGGAACGGGGATGACGGGAATCCCGCGGGACCCGCGGGGATCCCGCGGGTTCCCCCTTTGGGTCACGGGGATCCCGTGGGGACGCCCCCTAGGGTCGCGGGGATCCCGTGGGGACGCCTCCGAGGGTCGCGGGGTTCCTGCGGGGTTGGATCGCAGCGGGGTTGGTCGAGCCGCGAGGGTAGTCTCCTTCTCCTTACCTGCCCTGTCGCAGCACACATCCGAACGGAAATCTTCCCGATGTCAGCGCTGACGTCGGAGGGAGGGCTTAAGCAAAGCCCCTCCCTTCCTCCGACGTCAGCGCTGACATCAGGAAGACTTCCGGTCGGCTAGTGTGCGGCAGGGCAGGTAGGAAGAAGGCCAATGGCGTACGAAAGAGGGGGGAGGGGGCGGTCCGCCCCGGAGAATGTGCACAGCCGGTCAGGTCCCCCGAATCGACCGACAACAGGCCCGGCCGACAAATCTCCTGCCCTGTAGCCGCGAATCTAAATTACCTCTTACAGCAGCTTCAATACTCCAGCTGCTGTAAGAAGGTAATTTAGATTCGCGGCTACAGGACAGGGAGATTTGTCGGCCGGGCCTGTTCTGTTGTCGGTCGGGTGCGGAAACGCCACAAAGGTAAGGGGCACGAAGGGAGAAAAGGTGGAGTGGAGAAGAAAAGACGCTTAAGGGGGAGAAGGCCGCTGAAAGTACTGGGGAAGACAAAGGGGGGGAAAAGACGCGGAAAGGACATGGGGTAAACGGGAGGAAGGGGGGGGAAGGACCCTGAAAGCACTGGGGAAGACAAAGGGGTGGAGAATGCCACTGAAAGGACATGGGGAAGACAGAGGGGGGAGAAGGCCGCTGAAAGGACATGGGGAAGGCAGAGAGGGGAGAAGGATGCTGCCTGACAGGACATGGGAAAGATGGTGGGGGAGAAGGACACTGAAAGGAAATGGGGAAGAGGGAATGGGAAGAAGACGCTGGCAGAGAAGAAGACAGAGGTGCCAGACTATGGGGGGAGCGGAGGGAAAAAGATGGGTGCCAGACCAATTTGGGAGGGGGGAGAAAGGGAGAGGCACAGTAACAGAGCAAATGGAAGACACAGAGAGAAGAGAGGCAGTGGATGGAAGGAATTGAATGAGAACATGAAGAAAGCAGAAACCAGGCAATAAAGGTAGGAAAAAAATTATTATTATTTTTTTTTTTTTGCTTAAGGATAAAGTAGTATATTAGTTGTGTTGATAAAAATTTATAAACATTAGAGGCTCTCGTAGAAACCCGTTTACAAAGTATGTATTCTTCCCAATTAATATTTCCAAATTAATAAAGTCTTTTTGCTTATTTTTAAATGGGTTTCTACCAGAGCCTTTAATTCAGTAGCATAATTAAATGAAATAACTATTTCTGTAGTTTATAGGGACGGGCGGGGACGTAGGGGATTCCTCGCGGGGGACGGGCGGGGACGGAGGGGATTCCTCGGGGGGACGGGGGGGGACGAAGGGATTCCTCGCGGGGACGGGTGGGAGTCCTCACGGGGACGGGTGGGGACGGGTGGGACTTTGGCGGGGACGGGTGGGGACGGGTTGGGATTTCTGTCCCCGCGCAACTCTCTAACCTAGGGTCGCCTAAGCTCACCTAAGGCCACTTACAGGTAAAACCACACCCACGCCTAGCCTTAGGTGAGTTTAGGCGGCCCTATGTGCCTTCTTAGGCTCAAGAAAATGCCTACAATGTAGGTGACCCTCCTCTCTGCTTTTTTTTTTTTTTTAAACATGCATCCTGATTTGCTGGCTAGACAATGGTAGGACGCCTACCGCTGCCTACAATTGGAACACCATTTATAGAATTTTGCCCCTTATCGCCCACAAAATAGATGACAGTAATAGCTCATGTACTGATGCTCATGTACAAATTTCCAAAATTAGTGTATGGCCATTACTAGGGAAAGCCAAATTGTAGCATTTTAGAGCTGCGCTAAAAAGTTTGTTGTGCTGCCCTAGCCTCACCTTCGACCCCACTTACTTTTAAGTCACTTAAATGCTATTTAAGTGGCTAAACTTTTGCAGTTAAAAATGTCCTATTTTTAACTGCAAAAGTTTAGCCACCTAAATAGCAAACTTAGATATTTTGGATCTTTTGAATACTGAGCTCAATTTGTTGAAAGACAGGATGGGAAATAGAATTAGTTCAGCCTAAATGAAGCTAGCTTACTAAATCACAAGGATGTTTTTATTTTGTGTTGGTATCCAGTGTCATCGCTAAGTATTACAGATTGATGCTTCATGCTCACATCCTGTTACACAAAGTAACCTTGCAAATGAACAGGGAAAAAAAAATACTGAATCTTAATAGGAGAGTATTTGAGTAGGGAGGCCAATGCTAATTTAAATGACTTTTAAATAATCTTGCCATGTTGCTTAACAATGTAATTCAGGAGTCTATTAAACAGAAGTTTTCTCATCATTAGTACCCTCTTGTCAGGCAATCTTCTTTTTGTTATTTTCATGCCATGAGGCTGAATAGTGATGTGGTGGTGTCTTATTTCCTAGACAGTGCTTGTATCAACTCTAGTGTCAGATGCCAGTCAACATGAATTTAGCTGTCTGTTGCAAATTGAAAAAAAAAAAATTTGTTTGACTAAGTTAAAGTGATTTAATGAAAGACAATTGACTGTATGAAAGTGTTAAGAAGGAAAAGTGATTATCTGTGATCATAAATGCCCCCAAATCCTGCCTGTTTTCTCAAATCTCTTTTTCATTGCTTATTATTTCAGTATTACTTTTTCTCAAATTACAATTTCAAATATAGGGCTTGATTCACCCACTCTGAGTGCTAGATACACAAAACTCACCTCACTTTTAACGATCGTTGCTAAACCAGTTTTAACCGGTTTAACGACAAAGAATTTCAACTATCGATGCACAAAATGGCAAATCACTTTTTTATGTGGAAATACATTACAGTAAGCTCATCAATATTAAAGTGAGCTCTCCAATCGCTCACATTTAGCACAAAATAAAGCGAAGGATTTTTAACCCTCCAAAATCTCCAACAGGTCTGGAGGATACTGGTAGCAGCTGAACAGCAGCTTTTTTTAATGGGCAAAGATGTTCTGCCACTGGGGGCCCCTGTAAATCACCCTCCCCACAACCCTGTACCTTTTTGATGAAAATCTGGCAGGAGATATGCCCACTCCCTCTTGACGGCAGGCCTGCCTCTTCAAAATGACAGGCCTTCCCCTTTTTGGTACATTCTGGGGTGTACTGGGAGGGGCTTAACATTCTGATTGGCCCAGGCAAATGAAGCATCCTGAGATAGGGTTACCAGATTTTCATAAATGAAAATCCGAACCCAAGGCCCCGCCCCATGCCCTCCCCGTTCCTCCCGAGTCACGCCCCATTCTGCCCCAGCCCCGCTGCCCTCAACCTGTTTGCTCATCGGGACGGCATCTGCGCATGCGCTGGTGTGACATGATGACATCACATGCATGCATGTGACATCACCACATTGCATCCGCGCATGCGCAGATGCCGTTTCAACATCACTCGTTGCTACAAGTTTTTTAAAAGCCGGACAAAGTGCCGGGTTTGGAAAAGCCCTCCAGACTCCTAAATATATCCTTAAAAAGGAGGGCTTGTCCAGGTAAATCCAGATGTCTGACCTGCTGGCAGGAGGGAGTGGGCATCCCTCCTGCTGGTTTTCATCAAAAAGGTATAGTGTTGTACGGTGGGTATTGGGGGTTCAGAGAGGTGTATTGGTGGTTTGTGTTTGGGCCCTGGCAGCAGGATGGAGTGGGCATCCCTCTGCCAATTTTCCATTTAAAGGTGGGGGGGTTCATGGGGTGGCTGCAGCGGCAGCAGCAGGATGGAGTGGGCATCCCCCCTGTCTATCTTCAATTTAAAGATGGGAGGATCAGGAGTGTGAGGGGTCCAGGTGGCCGAAGCAAGAAGGAGTGGGCTTCCCTCCTGCTGTTTTATTCAACGTTAGGGGTATGGACCATCATCGGGAGGGGGGGAGGGTGTCCCGGCACAACTTTTTTTAAAAAATAGGCACAGATGTTGTGCATGTGTAACACGCGCACAACATTTGTGCCCATTAACAAAAAACAAAACAAAACTACTCTTCCTACCCCGAACAGCTGAGTGGCAGGAGGCTGCTTCAGGGCTTCCCCTGCTGGCTCTGCACATGTGTCAGTTACTTTCTCTAATGACTGATCAAATGAGATTATGGCGGACCTCCGGGGAACTCATTTGCATGCAAAATTGTTTGAACATCAATCGCCGTTTTCAAATCAGACTATTTACCAGCTCCATAGCAACCTACAGGATTTTAACAGTGATTATAGAGCATCCAGGCCTGAGACCATAAAGGAAACTAGCAGAAAAACAAACAAATAAATAAATAAATAAAACAAAATAGATTCAACCATTTCAAGAGAGAATAGAGGCTGCTTGGGAGGTTATACAGTGGCTCTATAATATAGTGTTTGGGATCTGCTTGACTCCAAGTCACAGACTTCATTTTCTACCTTTCCAAAACATGTGTAATTTTACAGCTACCTTTGCAATTAAAGGCACTCAGGTGATGCCAACCCCTTGTAGAAAAAACTAGGAAAATTTCACTGAGTATGCACAAACTTTGAGGAGGTTTAAACTATGGACAAGGAGCCAGAATGCTGAGACAAATCTGAATCCTTAAATCAAGCTGTTACCAGTATCATTAAAAAAAATCAAAAAAAAAATCATGCTATCATCCTTATCCTAATTAGCTTGTTGTTACCTCATTCCCCCCTCTCCCACAATTTCTGAACCTAAAATTAACCTTTCCCCAACCTAAAATTTAACAAAAACTATTACAGATGAAAGTACCAGCTGCCTTACCGGGAGTGTAAGAAAAGCTCACAGACATTTCTATTTTCCATTTATTTACCACAGCTATATTTATCCCCCTTGGAACTTTTACCACTTTAGCTAGTGATAAAAAAAAACCCACTAACACGGCTTCATAAAAAGGGGGTGGGTGGGGAGGGGGTAAACTGTTATCAAGCCAGGCAGTGGAAGGAAACTATAGAGTATCTAGCAGTCACAAACCTATGGAGAAAAAAGCCTCAAACTTAAGTAGCAGCATAAATGCAGAAACTTCTCGCAGCCTTAAATGTTATCACTGGCATAAAAAAAATTCCACAGAGAACTTGTTTCATATCTCCAAAAGATCCAAACCACTTTCTGTGCATAGGAAAGTTAGAAAAACGCTAATCTTTAGCTGGAGAATCAAACAGTTCATAGTCTCCAATTGTTCACAAAATCTTTAATTTTTTAAATCTTCAAACACTCCAATAATTCCAGGAGTTTCACTGCTCCAGCAGAAGAGTACATAATTCCAACAAGGATCCTTGTTTCAGCAGATCACCTGGCTGCATCAGAGGAAATCATTGATATCCATGCACTATTGGCTCTTTACATGGCAAGCCCTAGAAAGAACACTGCCCCAGTCAGAAGTTCCCAAAATGCATCATGCCTTTAAAAAAATGCAGACCATTCCATTGAAATTGTATACAGTAAAATGGCGTGCAGAAGGCAGCCCAGTTTTACAGAAGCACCCCTATATATTTTATTTATTTATCTTCTGCTACTTCATCATATTTCCCTTCTGTCCTGGTGGGCTCAAGGGGATTAAGTTACTTGCCCAGGGTCACAAAGAGCAGTGAAGGGTTTGAACCCACAACCTCAGGATATTGAGGCTATAGCTCTAAACACTGCATCTCATACACTCAGATATTAAACCAAGTGTCAATTCAAAAGCGAAACTTATATCCTCTTGATTCATAAGCAGTCATTTCTCTAGGACACATGTGTCAAATACAAGGCTTGCGGACTGAATCCGGCCCGCGGCAATCCTCTCAAACTTCCCCTTCTCACAGCCCAGCGTGTCTTCCCTCCTACGCTGGTCTGATGTTGCTATCACGCTGGAAAGTCTGCTGGCCTCGGCAGCAATTTGACGGTGTTGCCCGTGGCTCCCCTTCCTGCTTTCTGTCTGCCATGGTCCACCCAGGCAGAAACAGGAAGTTATGCATCATTGAAGACAGACCGCGGCAGGCGAAAAACAGGAGGGGGAACCATGTACAACATTGCTGAATTGCCGACGCCAGCAGATTTTTCAGCTTGGCGACGACATCGGACCGGCGCTGGAGGGAAAGACGGGATGGGGGCTGTTGGGAAGAGAAAGGTATAGGATCTGGAAATTAAAGGGAGGGAAAAATGATAGGCCTGGGGTGGAAGGGAAAGAGAGATGTAGCATCTCTCTTTTTTTTTCCTTCCATCTCATTGTTCAGCATCAAGGGGGGAGGGAAGAAGAACAACAGAAAAGACAGGGAGCAAAATGTTGGATCAGAGGAGGAGAGATAGAAGGAAATAGGAGGCTGGGAAAGGAGTAAGATGGGAAATGGAAAATTGATAGGTAGCTGAAAAGGAGAAGGATGAGAAAGAGGGCGAGATTTGAGTGGACAGAGGCAGAAAAGAAAAAAGGAAACAAGTTGAAAGGGAAAAAATCAATATGTTGGAGACAGGGACATGTGAGATGATACCTTAGGACAGGGGTAGGCAATTCCGGTCCGCGAGAGCCACAGCCAGGTAAGGTTTTCAAGATATCCACAATGAATATGTATGAGATGGATTTGCATGTACTGCCTCCTTGAGATGCACGTCTATCTCATGCATATTCATTGTGGATATCCTGAAAACCTGACCTGGCTGCGGCTCTCGAGGACTGGAATTGCCTACCCCTGCCTTAGGTGATCATAGCCATCTCAGGGTAAAAATAAGTTTCCCTCTGGACCAGGGGTGTCAGTCCCTCTGGAGGGCCGCAAACCAGTCAGGTTTTCAGGATTTCCCCAATGAATATGCATGAGATTTATTTGCATGTACTGCTCTCATTGTATGCTAATAGATCTCATGCATATTCATTAGGGGAAATCCTGAAAACCCTACTGGATTGCTCTGGACCCTGGAAAGGGCAGAATGCAAATATAAATAGTAAAGTCCACAACCCATACACTCTTATGAGACCAAAAGAGACGCTGAGATTTGAACCCTTAACCTGTAGAAGATGGAAGAAATGCCTTTAACCACTGAGCTACAGGAGCTTCCATTTAGACAGAGTGCATATTGATGATGTCACAATGATGTTAAGATTGTGCATCAGACATGTCTACTTGCTCTGAGCCACAGGGTTTCTTTTCTTATTTTCTTAACCTTTTGGAAATGAAGCTTAATAAGCTATATCTATCTGTCTATCTATATTTATATTTCATGTGCTTTGCTTGAGTAATGCATTATTAAACATCTTTTTCTATTATTATCAAAGAGGAGTCCTCTTTAACCACCACCCCTCAAAAAAAAAAGGTTTAGTATGCAATATATATTATATATATTATATATATATATATATATATATATTCATGTGCTCTGTTTAAGTAATGCATTATTAAACATCATTATTATCAAACTGGAGTCCTCTTTACCTAAAAAAATAAAAGCCCCGTTCACCTATATGTGGACACCTCCGGCATCTAATGCTCAAAAGTAGACCTGCTTTTGCAATGCCTACATTTTAGACAAGAATGCAGATGCGTTAGGACACTAAGCGGCATGCAATTCTGTAAATGGATGTCTATATGAAAGCCATGCCCATGCCTATACCATTAGACACAGCTTCTTCCAATGGGCATCCACAAAATTGTGGATGCTTATTTTGTGAATTGTGCATAGCCTTTGGACATCTAACTTTCAATTATTGCTTTTATCCAATTTATTTGGACAACTAAGTTGCTGAATGTCCACATTGTGGATGCTTTCTAGGCATCCTTTACAGAATTTGTAGGCCTTAGGAAATTGGAAGACTAGGCGTCCAAATGACAGATGAAATTTAATGTGGACAAATGCAAAGTGATACACATTGGGAAGAATAACCTGTATCACAGTTACCAGATGCTAGGGTACACCTTGGGGGTTAGCGTCCAAGAAAAGGATCTGGGTATCATCGTAAACAATACGATGAAACCTTCCGCCCAATGTGCGGCCAATAAAGCTAGCAGGATGCTAGGAATTATTAAAAAAGTGATGGTTAACAAAACTAAAAATGTTATAATGCCACTGTATCACTCCATGGTGCTACCTCATCTGGAGTATTGCATTTAATTCTGGTCTCCATATTTCAAGAAAGATATAGTGGCTCTATAAAAGGTTCAAAGAAGAGCGACCAAGATGATAAAGGGGATGGAACTCTTCTCATAGGAGGAAAGACTAAAATGGTTAGGGCTCTTCAGCTTGGAAAAGAGACGACTTATAGGGGAGATATGATTGAAGTCTACAAAATCCTGAGTGGAGTAGAAAAGGTACAAGTAGATCAATTTTTCACTGTCAAAAATTACAAAGACTAGGGGACACTCGATGAAGTTACAGGGAAATGATTTTAAAACCAATAGGAGAAAAAAAAATTTTCACTCAGAAAATAGTTAAGCTCTGGAATGCATTGCCAAAGGTTGTGGTAAGAGCGGATAATGTAGCTAGTTTTAAGAAAGGTTTGGACAAGTTCCTGGAGGAGAAGTCCATAGTCTGTTACTGAGAAAGACATGGGGGAAGCCACTGCATGGTAGCATGGAATATTGCTACTACTTGAATTTTGGCCGGGTATTAGTGACCTGGATTAGCCACTATTAGAATGGGCTACTGGGCTTGATGGACCATTGGTCTGACTCAATAAGGCTATTCTTATATTCACAATGCATAAGTCAAAAAAATGCCTACGATTTACCCTTTAGCCATGTCCACTTTTAGCTGCACATAAACAAGGTGCATACCCATCGAACCCTCTCCCACACCATACCCACATCACAACCATGCCTATATGGCTAGGCACAATTTTTCCCAAAGGGCGCCTACTGCAAAAGGATGAGAGTAGTAACCCCACGCCTCTTCCCTAACCAACCAGGCGAGGCTTGTAAGAGACCTAATTCTTTCCTCTAACTGTTCAACCACCAATTCTGCATTGCCTCCTGTATATTCAGAATAGCAACTGACCAGTAAGAATAAACAAACACATGTATATTTATTTTGTTCCTTCTACCTGCATGGATTTGTCTTCTACGGTGCTCTGAACACTCATATACCATATTTATCTATGATTACGATAAAGGCAAATGATTCTATTATACTTTTGTATGCAAGTGGGCTGCAAAGAGAATAGCCAAGTCCTTGTGGAGATCATTTCATTGCTGGCTATCCAGCAATGCTTTTTATAGCTGTAGCTATTCATAATTGTTAACATATGGCCCCTTTTTTTGATAGGCATTAAATTGCATCAAGGTCATTTTTAATAAAAGTCAATAGACCCAGAACAGCGGTCAACCTTATTGACACTTAAGTTGACAGGGATGAGGGAGCTATAAGCAGCACACAGGCCCTTACCAGGGAAGCTGATCTACTGAGAAGCAGATTATTATTGATATTAGTAAATTAGTATTGATATAAATTTCATGAGAATTGTGCACAGGATCTTTCAGTAATGCACAGCTGTCAACAGTAGCAACAGACTTGAATCTTAGACTGATATTTATTCACTGACACTTTCTCCTCTCTTCTCTACCCTGCCCTCTTCTTCTCTTCAAAAAATATAGAAATCAAACTATAAATCAGGCAAAATTGTTATTCTATATTTTAATTATTTTGAGGTATTTCGATACTAAAAGAAAATAGAGATATTTCTTCTGATATAATCCATAGTTTTCTGTTGCAGCTATCTCTGTACTAAAGCCAAATGCAAACTCTTCTAGACATGAAAAAAAAATGTTGTTATCAATAATTAAAAGGAGAGTGATTGAAAAAAGTAATTTTAAAAGCTGTTTATGGGGCATTGTTCACATGGCATGGACTTTTTATGCACATCAAAGGGCTTTTATAAAATCACTCCGGGGTAATACAAGTAAAGATACAAGACATGTTCAGGGGTGGAGTTTTTATCAGAGCTTGAGAAGAGTCACAAATTAGGAACATTGGCACTTGCTAGTCCTTTTGCTAAGGTGCGGTAGCCAATTTAGCACATGCTAAATGCTAACATGTGCCAACGCATCCATAGGATATAATGGACGTGTTAGCACGCATTAGCATGTAGCACATGCTAAATCGGCTAGTGCACCTTAGTAAAAGGACCCCTAAGGTTTTAGGCATTTTATAGATATAAGAGTTCACACGATGCATGCACAACTTAGGCACAGAGATTTAGGGCTGTTTTTTCTTGGCATAAATGGATGAGCCAAAATGTTAGCGATATATATATGGCCACTAAGCATGGTTCTGTGTATAGCACATGCTTTTTATTGAATCACACTGAGTGCCATTATGATTGGCACCAATTTTTTAGGTGTTTCTATAAAAAGCACGCCCCATATATAGAACTATGCTTAGCAGCCTTACATGTCACTAATATTTTGGTAAACCCATTTAGGTCAAGAAAAAACAGGCCTAAATATCTGCGCCTAAGTTGTGCATGGATCATGTGTATTCTATAACAGAGCACTTAACGTTTTGGAACACCCATACTACTCTTTTGCCCTCCTCTTGTGCCCTCTTTTGAGATTCATGCACTAGAACTGATATGTACCAATTTATAGAATACGGTGACTCAGTTCTGCACAGTTCTGTATAGGACGCCGGTCTCAGCAGCTGCCTAAGAAGTGCCTGAGAATCACACACCTGTGTCTTATTCAGAATTGTGTCTTTACTAATGGACAGATGCCTAACCCCACTTAACCGCCCTGATTCTCTATGTTACAGGTGTTGGTTTGAGAATCGCTGAGAGATCCCTTGCCATCAGCTGATCGCGGCAAGGAAATCTCCCTGCCACAATCATCTGAGTGACCTCGACTGTGCAGGGACCAGGGCCAGATTAAAGGGTAGGCCCAGTAAACACGTGCATTGGAACCAAAAACATCAGGGGGTCCCACCGGTGTTAGGGGAAGGCACACAGGCTGTCCAGACATCTCTTCCCTTTCCAGGGCCGGCATTAGGTGGGTGCAAACTGGGCCCCACATCTACAGGGGACCCCTGATACGTGGTGAAGTGATGAAAGCTTCCCTCCCTTCGACTCCCTCGCTTCTCCATCCGCTGCCGTAGCCTGTAAGCGAATTGACTCTATGCTGCCGCGGGGCTCTAACACTGTGCAAGCCAACTTCCCTTCTCCTCCCTTCCCCTCTCCTCCCTTCCCCTCTCATGATGTAACTTCCGGTTTCCGAGGAGAAGGAAAGTTGGCACGCACAGTGTTAGAGTCCCATGGCAGCATGGATTCAATTTGCTTACAAGCAGTGGCAGTGGCAGCGGCAGCGGCGGGAGAAGCGAGGGAGTTGAAGGGAAGGAAGCTTTAATCAGCTCACCAAACAGTCGGGGGCCCAGGAGGAACATTCACAACTTGCTACTTTGATGGCATGGGCCTTCCTCTCTGCCAGATCCTGCCTTGCAGAAACAGGAAGCAAGTGGGACCTGGCAGTGAGGAAGGCCCGAAGCCAGCAAGAGCAACGGGTTGTGAAGGCTGCGCTGCCGACAGGTGAGTGAGACAGGGAGAGAGGAAGGGGAGGGGGAGAGAAATGCGACTGCACCCAATTGGGGAGAGAGAGGGAAAGAAGAAGAAGGAAGGGAAAGAGAGGTGCCAAGACCATGGGAGGGAGGGAAAGGAAGGGAGATACCAGATCATGGAGGGGGAGATGCCAGACTAGGAGAAAGGAATAAGGGCGGGAGAGAAAGGAAGGAGGGAAGCCAGATAATGGAGGGAGAGATGGAAGAGAAGGAGAGCAGAAAGATGCCAGGGCATGGGGGGAGAGAAGGGAAATTAAGGAGACAGATGCCAGATCAGAGGGAAAGGAAGGAAATTATGGCCTACATTTCTGGTGCCTACCTTTTCCAAAGCTGTGATTCTATAATCAGCACCTTCGCATGATTGACATGCAATCAGCATCTGTTATTAAGGTGGCTGCCGAAAATGGTGCCGTTTATAGAATTTGGGCCTAAATGCTAAGATACCTATTATATTTCTATGGATATTTTCGCATTTACAGGCAAATTCTATAACCAGTGCCCCTGCTGATTCCTAAATTAATTGAAAAACACTATCAAACAGCAGTGTTGCCAACACCTAAATAAAAGGCAGCTGGTATCGCTAAGTAGCCGCTATGGGCTGTGGAATGCCAAAGTAGGCGGGACCAGCACCAGAGGTGGCATTAGGTGGGCTAAAGCGGTTACCTAGTCGCGATTCACGGCAATATAGGTAGCTGAAATGTAGGATTGGAAAACCCTGAATTACATTTCAGCTGCCTATCCATGCCACCACGCGATCCTAAAGTCAGGCCACATCAACCATAAGCTGATCATGGCAGGGAAGTTATTCTCGACCAGCAGAGCCGGCAGTGCTCCCCAAAGTGGCTCAGGGAGTTCTGCTGCCTCAGATGATTGGGGGGGAGGGAATATCCCTGCCGCAATCAGCTGAGCGGCTGCAGCAGGGACCTGACATCAGCAGGAGGGATACCCACTCCCACCTGCTGGAACCTGCGAAGAAACCCCCCAACCAACCGCGATAGGCAGGAGGAATGCCTTTTCTCTCAGCTGATCAGGGATAATCTCACCTGCCACAATCAGTTTATGGCTGCTGTGGCCTGACTTTAGGATCCTGCGGCGGCATAGATAGGCAGCTGAAATGTAGGTCAGGGTTTTCCGGGCCTACATTTAAGCCACTTATTTTGGCTGAATTTAGGCCGATTCTGTAACTGGCGCTGTCAAGTGATTTGCAAACGATTGGCAGCCGCTTTTAAGGCAGCCATTGACACAGGCGCCACTTACAGAATCCAGCCCTTAGTGAACACTAATCATTAACTCACGGTACATTAGTTAACACACCTTAATAAAAAGACCCCATGGATTGTTATCTACAACATATCTATTTAAAGATGGCAGATGAACTGGTTGTTGATGCAGGAATTGTGGTGTGTTGCTTCCGTGATACCATTAATGAATCTCTTGATGAAATTGCCAGTAAAGAAACTCAGGTTGTGTCAGAAATCAGTGGAGTTAACCTTGACACACTCACATATTTACCTAATTCTCTTTATAAATGCATATATAAAATTGAAAATAATTATCTTCAAAATGTCATTTATGCAGTTAATTTAATATTGTTTAACAAAATCCAGCAAAGAAGCCATATCTTGTTTGCTTCTGTTTCAGCTCATGACTTCCCATCTGACTCCTAATATATCTCCTCTCCATCTCCTCTCCAGCAGCCTCAGTTGTCATTTTTACTTACCTTTCTATGGCCTTGGTGTGTGATGGTCACTCTGGAACCATCATGGGCTTTCTCAGAAATGCCTTGATCTCAGCTGTTGTCCTGGTACAGGTAAGAGGAGGCTCAGAGACTCTGGAGCTCCAGTCAAGTATTTGGGTGAGTGTATTTGCCTCAGTGTTGATGGATAGTGTTTACTGGGTCTCATTCTGCTGCCTCTAAACTGTGTCTTCTCATCCTCTTCATCTCTGATCTTCAATATCTTCCGTACTGCAACATAGCTTGGATAATAGACTCACTGTAACCATATTAAGCTGATCTTCTCACTCTAGGCATGACAGTATTCCTTACATCTTCAGACTGTTCTTTCAACAGTTGCAGCTGGAAGTGGAGTAGCCTGGGTCTTTGTGTCCAATTGCTGTTTATTTTTATATTGAACCAGTTTACCTTGTAAACCCCAACACAGAACTCTTACAATCATTCTTAAATTTTTCAGATTTTGTTCCTTTCAGATTATCCTTGGAAATCTATATTCTCGTGAACCTTAGAGATGTTGTGAGCTATCTGCTATGTGGTACAGATCCTATTTCCAATAGAGACATCCTTTGGCAAGACACTTTTTCTAACAGTTGTTACAATTCCATCACCACAGCTTTGATCTGTGCTTTAGTCTTTGATCACTGAGTTTAGGAACAACAGAGATCTTAGTAAAATCAAGATTTATTTCTAGTTCATTAGCAGAATCCAGTATTTTTCCAATGGAATCTACCCATTTGTTGTTGCTTAATGTCTCGCCATCTAAAGCAGTCACCACATGCCTGAATGGAAGTTTGCCTACGTGCAGGTTACATACTAGCTTCCTTTGTAGCTTCTCCTCAACCATCACTCTTCCCTCCCAACCAGTGTTTACATTACAGCAATCACCTCCAATAGGTTGAAGAGTTTTGCTTGCTCCTCTTTCTCTCGGCCATGCAACCAAATTATTGGCAATTATTTCCACATGAGTTTTCTCTTGAGTAGCTTCTGCAGGAACAAAGGCCCAGATTCTATAAATGGCGCTTGAAGTTAGGTGCCTAAATCAGCAAGGCGCTGCGGAGCCTGCATGAAAAGTAGGTGTGGTTAGGAGTAGCGTTTAGACATGGATTGACTTAGGTGCTGGTAAGCATCTACCTTAGGAGCCAATATATTAGACCAAGACAATCCTGACAATATACTGGCACCTATGTCGATTTAGGAGCAGTTAGGTGTAATTCTACAGATGGTGCTTAACTTTGATTGACATGTGGTAGGTGCTGTTTTTACAGGTGTCTAATGAGTTAGGTGTTGTTTACACAAAATAATTCTTATGAGCGTCAGAGCATATAGCACTTCGAGCAGGGCAGGATTAATTCATCGAGGCCCCTAGGCACCCAAGTACACTGGGCCTCCTGCCCTGCCCACTATGCGCCCAGGCAGAAACAGGAAGCTGCGTCAGAGGGAAGCTCGGGGCAAGCAGCACCGCTTGCACAATTACAGTTCCTGTTGCCTTTCTTATCCGTGTTGCTTGCTTCTCTTACTTTCCGTCGATGGGGGAGGGGCCACGTTGCCGATCGGGGAGGCCCGCGTTGGTGATCGATGCTGGAGGGGCCCATCACCATTTGGAAAAAACAATGTTGATGCCCTCCTTCATTGAGCCCCCCTGACCATTTCAGGCCCTAGGCATGTGCCTACTTGGCCTATTGGTTAATCCTGCCCTGACTTCAAGCCAAGGTAGAAACCTCTACCACAGCATAGTAAAAGAGGACCTTAGATTATAGAATTATTCAATTCTTATTTTAATTCTCCAGGTTTCCCAGAAGTTAAAACTCCCTCAAAATTTAAGTTTCTACTCGTGTCTCTGAAGGTAGAAGTGCTATAGCAACCCTAATTAATTTTCCTTTAAGAAGAGATGGAAATGAGCAGGATCTGATCAGCAATTATTTTTTTTAATTTCCCTTGTCCGGGAACTAGCTCTTTAAGAATAGTTCCTTCCCTCAGTTTTCCTACCTGCAGAAAAATTTAGAAAACTCTTTTTCAAAATGTTATAACTAACTCCCTCCCTCCCCCCCTTTGTGAAGCCACATTAGGCTTTTTTATTGTCGGCAGTGGCATACCTAGGGTATGTGGCACCCGGGGCCCATCATTTTTTGACGCACCCCCATCTATATGAAAAATATGACTTTTAGTAACAATCCACATATCGCACAACAAGAGTGTACCTAGGAAAAGGCAGCATCTTAAACACTACAGTGAGCACTAGAACACCAACACATACATTGTAAAACTAAACAAGCCAGATCCCGCATAGTCAATTGATCCTGTAGTCAATGCCAACTGAAAACTATGTTCTTTTCATACACACAGAACAGAGATATACCCTCACCCAATATGGAATAATCACAAACTAAAAATAGAAATATGTAGACAAAAGTTAAACTGAACCGCCAAGAAACCAGACTCTGCATACAATGCAACACCACAAAAACAGTAACACATGTCCTCTAATACAGTGTAAAATATAAAGACAGTAGATGTAAATTTAAAAAAACTGATACATAACAATCACCACTTTACAAATTAAGAAATAAAAATAAAACAAATAATGAGAAATAAAAAAATACCATTTTATTGGACTAATCCCTGTAAGCTCGGTCTCCATCCCCACAAACTACCTGATTCCATCCACACAAGCTTTGAATTGTTTATATTAAAGTATAAAAAGAAACAATATTCTGTACAATTGTCAATTTATAAATCAGCTTCTTCTCCCCAATCTCTCTTCCCCATTTCCCTTCAGCGTCCTCAGCCCACTCTCTCTCCACTTTCCTTCAGCGCACGCACATAAAAACAAGCAATTTCATTCTATTCATTAATTCATAGAAATAAAAGTCTAAATAATTCCAGTCACATAACAAAACATGATTTTACAAAAAATAATTCCCTGCACAGTCAAGCCTGCAAGGATTACTAGATGTCTTTCAGCAGCTCCCCTCCCTCCCTCCCCCTTACCTTTGTGGCCAATTCAAAAAGATCTACCAACAATAAAAATTTTTAAAAACACAATGCACACTGTACGCATAGAATTGTTAATTATCATTCCTATTCCAGGGTTTTTTCAAAGAGGTCAAAGCAGATGACTCTATGCACTGTCACCTCAGTAACAACCATACATATATGGACAAATACCCACCCCCCCTCCCTTTTTACTAAACCACAATAGCAGTTTTTAGCGCAGGGAGCTGCGCTGAATGCCCAGCGCTGCTCTGGACGCTCATAGGCTCCCTGCACTAAAAAACACTATTGCGGTTTAGTAAAAGGGGGCCATATTGTAAAATATAGACAGCAGATATAAATTCAGACACATTTTGATCACTAAATTTAAAATAAAATAATTTTCCTACCCTGTTGTCTGGTGATTTCATGAGTCTCTGGTTGCACTTTCTTCTTCTGACTGTGCATCCAATCTTTCTTTCAGCCTGTATGCTTCCTCTCCTCCACACCTCATTCCCTCCCCCAACTTTTTCTTCCTCTCTCTCTAACCTTTCTTTCTTTCTCTCTTCATGCCCCCTTTCTTTTTTTCTGTTTCTCTTCTTTCCTTCTGTCTCCCTGCCTGCCCCCTTTCTTTCTTTCTCCCTGCCATTCCCCCAGCCACTGCCATTGCCGCTGCCATCGGGGAACAGGACCCAAACCGCCACCAATGGATAACATTTTATTTTATTTATTTATTTATTCGATTTTTTAGCCCATCCTCCCAAAAGAGCCCAGAACGGGTTACAATTAATATATTGGTGCATTAAAATTATAAGTAAGATAGGTACTTAGAAATTCCCTTACTGTCCCGAAGGCTCACAATCTAACTAAAGTACCAGGAAAAATGGCAGGCCCCAAAGCCGACGCCGACACCGCCCCATGCTCTCCCTGCTTCGGGCTGACCAGCATTCCTCTCCCCGACGTCAATTCTGCCGTCGGAGAGGAAGTTCCGCCCAGCCAGGCAGCGATTGGCAGAATTGACGTCGGGGAGTGGAAGACTGATCGGCCCGATAGATCGCCAAGGCAAAGTGAGTCCTAGGTGATCGACTCACTTTGCCTTGGCGAGCTACCCGTCGAATTGGGCACCCCTGCCCTAAGGAGAACACTCAGCTCTCTCCTGTGCACCCCCTTGGGGCGTGCACCCAGGGAGGATCTCCCCCCCCCTAGGTACGCTACTGACAACACATAATGCTTAACCACAAAATTAAAATACACAAAGCACACCATATGCTTTTTAACATTCTTTCCTACCATAAAACAGATAACCCCATGCAAATGCAGGACCAAAAACTAAAAGTACTAATATTTACAAACCCTAAGATGCAAGGCTCTGCAAGCAGTACAACCCCAGAGGAAAAGAAACAAATGCATTTCTTCCTGAACAGACAAATCAATTATTAAATTTAAAAAAATAAAAGCATTTCCCCTACCGTTGTTGTCTCTCTCCCTCCATGTGTCTTGCATTCTGGCCTGCCCCCCGGTGTTATCTTTGGGCCGGTCTACTTTGCGATCAATGCAGCATCTTTGGGGCGGCTCCCTGAGTGCTGCATTGCACAAAGCTGTGGGCAGCAGCTCCTCGCATGCGTCCCGCGCCTCATCTGGAAGCCTTCTCTCTGACGTTGCAATGTCAGAGGGAAGGCTTCCGGTTCAAGCGCAGGCCACGTGGAGGAGCCTTTTCCCATGGCTTTGTGCACTGCAGCACTCAGGAAGCTGGCCCGAAGACGCTGTGTTGATCGCACCGTGGACTGGTGGCTGAAGAATGCTGTCTTGGGCCCAATAGATGTGCCGGCCCTGTGAACCGGCAGAAAATTTCTGCAGACTGGCACCGGTCCACGGACTGGCGGTTGAAAAACACTGCTCTAGAGCACCTTTTGGGGGGCATTTCCACCAGCTGTGTGCAGTGAACTTTTATCCTTCTACATGAGGAACTATTCTCTGGGAATAATTTTTAGTCTTTTTCCTTTTGGATAGAGTGATTGTCATTCAAACAGTCATAGCTGCCAGTGCAGAAATTAGAAATAAATTTAAAGAAATGGGTCAAGTTATTTTGGTCTGTTCCCATTTTGTACTGTATATGAAGGTTTCAATCCCTTATACAAAGTTCTGAGTTTATTCAAGACCACATATATGAAATACCCCAAAATACTCACCAATTTTACCAATTAATAATTCAGAAACTCCAGTCAGAGTCTCAGGACTCCTACAGTCACTTTGGTTCTTGGAACACTTTTTTTTTGCAAGCCGTGCACCAATCCTCCGTGACGTCAGAGGGAACGCTTCTGACACAGCCACAGATCGTGCGCGAGGAGCCGACATCACCCACAGTCGACTGCAGAAGGGAGCCGGACAGAAAATTACCTGCCGGAGGGAGAGAGAAGCTGGGCCGCACAAAACTTCTTGTCGGGCCGCGGGTTGGACACCCCTGGAGTAAGGACAGGGAAGATGATTAGAGCGCGGCTTTGATGCTGGTGGTGCGGATGCAAGATGACAGCCGGGCGCTCACCTAAATTAGCTGGGCGCAGCGCCCGGCTAAAACACGCTAGGGAGAACACTGCACCCCCCCCTAAGGCTGAACCCGGGGCGGACCTCCCCCCCGCCTCCCCCTTAGTACGCTACTGATTGTCGGCCATGGCGGTATTAGCTCTGACGCTTCTTAGGAATTCAATGAGCGTTGGAGCTAATACAGCTGTGGCCAGTGATTTTTTTTAAAGCCTAACACAGTTTTGTAAAAGGAGCCCTAACTCTGGGCCCCATTTATTAAACCATGGTAGAGCTTTTTACCACAGGCCAGTGAGATAAATGCTCTGGAACTCATTCAATTCCTATGAGCTTTGGCACAATTACCTCTACCACGGTTTGATTAAAGGGGACCTTTATTATCTCAGTCACCTTCCTCACAAACAACTCAAATTCTCACTTTTTAAAACAAATGTTCTCTCTCAAACACAGCAGTTCTTCATAACCCTTCTTCTCCATTGGGTCCGTTGCTCTCAAGAAACTCTTTGGAATAAACACCCATACAGGTTAGGGCAATCAGGAGAGATCTTACAACTGGATTCAAACTCCTGGACATTCTAAACTCTATTTATAATTAAAAATAGCATTTTAAACCTTTGTTGTTTGTTTCACACATGTTAATTCTCTTGTACATGTGCTAACATGAATCCAGCTAAAAACCTCACTCTTAATGACCCCCAGACTCCAAATAGGACCCCTTAACATTTCAGAGTTTAACAAAATTGGGACCATTTTTAAACCCATGGCCCACATAAACAACCTCTCAGAACCACAAAAAAAACTTTTCCCAAATTTTAAAAATCATCAGGGGCAAAATTATTAATATTTAATTAAAACAGGTGTCAGTGCAGGTTTCCTTTGAACTCGCTGCACCTGCGTGGACATTCACATCATTTTCAGGCTTTCCTGGGGGCTCCCTAATCTACACACTCGCCTCAGGACAAGGGTAAGTAACTCATCTACTTTTTTCTCAATCAATACCCTATATGGAACTCACAGGATACCCTAGGACACTCCATAATCTCCCAGCACACTCTGAGGCTACACATTGAAATTTTGGCATATTTCACATATGCTAAATATGTCACAATGGACTAAGTCCTCTATATTGTAAATGCAAATCGGGCCAGCGCCATTATGTTTGTGAACGGAAGCTAAGTTGCACACTAAAGTTGATTTAGACTCCTGGAGAAGCCTGTACAACGGCGAAACGGGTCCCATAGGGGCTTTAAGCCATAAGAAGCTACTAATATCCAACCAGCGTTCAGCCATAAGAAATTATCGATTTCTAACAGAAGCATCGGCACCGTCAAAGACAAACAAGATAAGTGCTGAGCTTCTAGTTTTAAATTAGCACTTTGAATTAGTCTTTTGCACAATGCATTTGCACTTTAAAAAAGTTTTGATAGTCACTCAGAGCTTGATGAAAGATACCATATACCTGCATATACTGTTTCATAAGAACTGTGAATTGAACAGAGCAGGTCTCTGAGAGCTCGTGAGTATATTTATATTTGTATAGTGATTGTAGGAACAATTATTCACATAAGTCCTGATTATACGTTTGCCTATATTTCACATATGTACCATGGTGCAATTGCACCCATTGTTTCTCAGACAAGTTTGCCCCACTTCCTTTGGGCTACTTCAGCCTTGTGGCCACATTAAAATATTTAATTTATTGAAATTTTGGGTCCTGAGCCCCTTTTCTCTTGCTCCAGGCTCCCCCCATTGTCGGGCCCAACTCAGGGCCTCTGCACATGCGCGTGCCATGATGTCATTGACACATTGAAGTACATTGATATCATGGGCATGCGTAGATGTCATCCCGACCCAGCCTTGAGCTCAATCAGAGCCAGGGCCTTTCCTGTCACTTCCCCCTGGCCAGAACGAGCATCCACTCCAGTGACCCAGAATGGCCTCACAAATCATGAATCTAGCGTGATCTCTGGATCCTTCGCTGGACCTGTAAATGTATCAATGGATGCTCTCTGGGGTCCTAGGCAACTTTTTAGATTTTGTATCACTCTGGTTACATTACATTATCGATAATCGTGGCGCAAAAGGCATAAATATGTAATATAAACACATAAAAACTATTAGCAGAGCACCTAAACAAGATGGCAGCCGATTAAGTCACCATTCGTGCTGTCTCCCTTTGCTCTCTTTTATTTATGGTTTTTCTTTCCTGCTGTTTTCTGTTTTATTTATTTAATTTATTTACTATTATCTTTCTTGATAATTTTTTGTATTCCTTTTTTGTTTTTATTCCGGTTATCATTCCATCTATTGATTCTGACTTGACAGTTCAGATTTGACCGTTATTCCTTGCTCTACCAATAAGGCCTCATTCTCACCTGGTGTTCCTGCACTGTCGGCGATCCTGAGTTGTGCCTGACAGCTAGCCTGTTTTCTCTCCTGATGTTTGCTGGCGATCCTGTGTTGTGCCTGGCAACCGATCCATGACGAGTGGCGTTGGGATGAGTTTGGAAAGGGAGTGCTGCCGAGGTCGGCGGTGGATGACTGGGTCGCCGAGCAGAGGCGGTTGTCGAGGCGGAGGTGTCATGGCTGGGATGATGGGCGTGAACTGTGATCTCCCTGCAGCTAGACGTGCTCGGATCCCCTACTGGCAATGCGACACCAGCAGGATGGGAGGTCTGGAGAATGGCCGTTTTGTCATGCCGGAGTGTTGCAGCGTCGGATGTCCCACAGCCGACTGGATCATTGTCTGTGTGTTGCGATGTCTTCGGGGGCTGGGTGAACTGCTCTGTCTTGACCGGATAGCAGAGAATCGAAGCCGGAAGATATGTGAGCTGTTGAATTTGATGAACAGCAGTCCAGAGGGTCGGGAAATGCTTCTTTCTGCTTTGAAGAGTGATCCCAGGGCTGATGTACAAAGCTCGATGATGGCGGTTGCCCAGTGGAAACAGCTATAGCTCCAGAGTCAATAATCATTGATGACTGAGGGAAATAAAATCAAGCCCTTCCTGACTTTTATCCTATTTATATATTATTGCTTAGTTTTTCTTTTAATTAATTTTGTTCTTCAATAGTTTAATATTGAGATCTCTATGTATTCTTGTTAGGATGTTTTGTATCTCATTTCTGCTATCTTTATTTTCTTATCTAATAATTTTGCTTGTCTTGGTACTTTAGTTAGATTGTGAGCCTTCGGGACAGTTAGGGAATTTCAAAGTACCCATTTCTTATTCAATTCATTTTAACATCTCTTCTCTTTGTTTCTTCCCCTCTTTTCAAATGCTCTTGTAATTCTTTCTCCTCTCTCCTCCTATATTTAAGATTTGTAAACCGTGCCGAGCTCCACTTTTGTGGAGATGATGCGGTATATAAACTTAAGGCTTAAATTAAATTAAATTAAATTAAATTTAGTAATTTGTATATTTTTCCATAATTTCCTAGAAATTCCAGTTAGATAAATAACATATTACACATAATTTAAAGCTAGTTGTTTTTCCATTTTTTCACTATATTGCTTTTTATAATTGACATCTCTAAAACTCACACACTCTATTAGTACACGCGCTGACCATGCCCCACCCCCCACACCTCAGTCCAGTGAAGAAACTCAGCCAGTGTTATCTGCCCTGCAGCTGAAATGCTGAAAGCACCCAGGACTCTCCTAACACTAACCCTGCCATGTGTGACTGAGGTATTCTTTTAGCATGATTTTTCTATGTAGCATTCTGTAGTAATTTGACTTGTTCAGTTTTCTCAATAGTGGAGGGAATATTTGTGAGAGGTTAAGACAGGGGTTTTGTTGATCCTTATTCTGTATTATATGTGATTTATAAAATTACAAGTATACAGAATTTTGTTTCTTTTTACACTTTAATAAAATGATTTCAATATAAAATCATAACTTGTGCAGAAGGGATTAGACAGAGATCGTGGGGACGGGATAGTGACGGGGACTGAGCTCGCAGGGTCAAGGCGGTGATTGAGACAGAGCTCGCTGGGACAAATGTTTTCCCCTGTGTCATTCTCTAATTTATCATGCTAACTCTTCTTTGCTGGTCATGGGTTCTTCTTTCTGCTGCATCCTGCCTCCTGTGTAAAGTACTTCCTGTTTCCTCATAGGAGGGAAGGGATGCAGCAGGAAGAAGGACCCATGGCCAGCAGAGCAGGGTTATCTTGATAAATGCAATAATTGGCACAAAGGAGTAGGAAACCAAGAGAGCAGTAAGCTACAACAAGTGCCAGGTGTTTTCACTTAATTTGTACTCAAACTACTGCCTTAAGTAAGCAAGGGGGGAGTATGGTGGGAACAGGGGATGGTGTGTGTGTGGGGGGGAGGTCCAATTGTTTGCCCTGTGCCTGACATTGTCTCTCAGCGGCCATGGGTAGTGGTCTGAAACAAAATTATCCTCAACATGTAAATAACCAGAATTTTGAATCTGATGATTTCTTTTGACATGTGAAAATCATGTTTCCTATCCTAGATACTCACACTTACCTAAATTCTCCCCAAAAATTTCAGTCAAGCAACTAGCATGTGGCAATGAACTGACTGCAGTTTTATAACAAGAACTGAACATAATTAAACATCAAAATCACAAAACCATCCCCAGGAAACAAAATCAGCATGAAATAATGTAATCTTCAATTGCCAATTTCTGGTTAGTTGGTAACAAACTAACCAATACACTTAACAAGCACCTTGCTCAAAGCCCCACAGGGCATGGTCTGTGATAACCCTTCACATTCAGAGCTCTGCAGTACCTTTTGCCTTGTGCCACTGCCCTGGAGCACGATAGATGCCATTGTGGTATGTGGAACTTCATGTAGTTAAGTTTAAAACAATTAGGATTACCATATGGCTTCAGAAAAAGGAGGACGGATTGAGACATCACGTAAAGCAATGGAAGTAAAGAGGACAGATAGAGACATTTGGATTTTACTTTCACTGAAAGCAATGAAAGTAAAACCCGGATGTCTCAATCCATCCTCTTTTCTCTGGAGCCATATGGTAACTCTAAAAACAATCTAATTCTTTTGGGTGGCAAATATAATACTAGCTAGCATAAGCAGCAGAATGCTTTTTTGTTGGGGGGGTGGGCAAAATCTCCGCCCTAGACCTTGCCCCAGACCTGCCCAAGCTCCGTCCCCAGACCCCACCCACATAATGATAGTACTAATTGTAAATGCCATTTCTTCCATTAATTTTTCATATACACACAATATAATCTTATTAATAATACATTACATTAGTGATTTCTATTCCGCCATTACCTTGCGGTTCAAGGCGGATTACATTCAAACTAAAAACAAGAATTACATTCAAAATTTGAAAGAATAGAATAAGCGATGATATAAAATTTTTAAGGTAATAAAAAAATAAAAAGTTGGGTAAAGAGTTACCAACTGGAAGTAGAAGTCTTTAGGATATAAGAATGGGGTGAATTATGTGGTTTTAGTTAACATTAGGTGAATAGAAGAATATTAGAGAGTACTAAGGGTATAGAGAGTGTTGGATGTTGGGTTGGGTAACCACAAAATTAAACTACACAAAGCACACTCTTTTTCCCCACCCCACCACTGCACAGCAGATTGGACCTGGCCTTACATTTGATGCAGGCCACGATTCTGAAAGCGGCACCATAATCTGACTGACATGCAACCAGTGCCATGTTTTCAGGTATCTGCCAATTATGGTGCTGCTTTCTGAATCCAAACCTTATTGTATTGTGAGTAGCAAACTAATTCTCCGAGGACAATCAGGACTAAAAAATCCTCCTCTATGGGTGACATAACTGACAGAGCCCAGCATGGAAAGCAGTACCCCAGCAACTTTTTTTCTAGAAGCCTTTGAATATGCTCACTGCTTAGGCATGCCTGTTCCCACCTGCCAATGTCATGCAGGACCTCCTCAGTCTAAACATTTCTGTGGAGCAGACTGGACCTGTTTTTTTTTTTTTTTTTTTTTTTTTCTCAGTCGCCTCAGTGCCAAATTTTTTTTTAATCTTGTAAGTCCTGTTGATGGCATGCAGTTCTCTTTCATGAGTTTTCTGGTACTTCCTTAGGCAGATCTTCCATCTCGCTTCAAATTTTATTTCTTTTTTCAGTTAGCTTGATGCAGGCCATTTATAGACCTCAATCCCTCTGCTGAGGCCTCTCCTCTCCCGCCCACCCGCCGGCACCTTGCTACCGGCCAGCGTGCCTGCTGGTCGGCAGTCTCTGCCACACCCCTTCGCCAGCATCCACTCCTCCCACCCGCCGCGTGTCTACCTTTAATTTTTTTTTAAAAACACTGCGGCTCTGGTGTCTGCTCTCCACTGCGGCCTGCCCTAGCGGAAACAGGAAGTTGTCAGAGAGGGTGGGCCGCAGTGGAGAACAGATGCCGGAGCCACAGCGCTTTTCTAAAAAAATTATAGGTAGACGTGGCAGATGGGAGGAGTGGATGCCGGTGAAGGGGTGTGGTAGAGACCGTTCCCAGCCTCGCAAGAAATGATTCCCAAAGGATCCCCCCAAAACAGGCAATTTTGGGGGAGGCCATGGCTCTTGTGCCCCCCTCCCTGTTCCGACGCCTATGCTAGCTAGCATCCAACCTCCTATGCCTTTTAAAACTGTTTTAATGTTTATCTTCCTTAGAGCAATTGAACGATTATGTAGTCAAGTGAAGCCTCATATTTTCAATTTAATTTATAACTTAAAATAAATATTTTCAATTTAAAAAAAAAAGCCTGATTAGCTGGTTTTGCTATATAAGTCCTTGATACAGTAACAGAGAGAAGCAAAGGTTGCACTGGGCCTCTCATGTCTCTAAAGCTTAATGTCTGGTCAAAAAAAAAACAACACGAAACGTGAGCAGTGCTGGCTTAAGTAGAAGCCATTAATAATACAGTACGTGAAAAATACTGATCATGGTGAATGCAAAATGAAAGCTCTCTCATCTCTAATAAGGACTGAAACACAGCCCTGGGTTTCATAGTCATTAAAGAATTTAGTTAAAAAAATGTCTAGATATCCTTTCTTCCCATCGTTACACTCAGCATCTCTGATCCAATGTCATTTTAGGGAACTTTGTATTTGCTACTGCTATGTTCACTTAGCTAGGATACGACTGGCATTTTTAAATGTTTCTCTAAACAATATGATGAAACAATGTCCGTTTTCTACTGCTTATTATTTTTGCACCTTGGATGTGAATAATTAAATACAAGGTCATCTTTTACTAAGCCACAGTCGAGATTTCTACCACAGCCCGGGGAGCTGAACGCTCTAACGTTGCTCCAATGCTCATAGGAATTCTATGAGCACTGGAGCGGCGTCAGAGCATTTAGCATTCAGGGCTGTGGTAGAAACTTCTACCGCGGCTTAGTAAAAGGGTGGGGGTGGAGGGTAAGCGCTGATATTGAAAGGGAAATTAGGCAATCACTAGTGCAATCAATAGTGTGTGGGGGGGCCAAACTCATAACTCCCCATCTGTGTATTTTCTTTTAAATTATATGGATAAGGTTGAGCCATATAAATGTCTAAATGGCCTGAAAATAAATGGATTAAGGGAGGCGGCGCAGAGACACTACAGATTATCCATTCAGGAGGCGGTTCTGAACTGGGCGCTTCCATTGAGATACCCAGCTACCGAGAGGCTATTTTATTATAGCATCTGGTAACTCAAATCCCATTCTAGACAACTAATATAACCTGCCCCCTCTTTTACTTAGGGGCGCTGACTGATTACCATGCGCTAAACGCTAACGCGTCCGTAGACTAACACGTGCGCGTTAGCGTTTAGCGCGTGCTAGATCGATTAGCGTGCGCTAATCGGTTAGCGCACCTTCGTAAAAGAGGGCCCCGGTGTCAGTGTGCCTTACGTCTAGGCACCCACAGTTACAGCAGACAGAGATTGGGCCTAACTGCAGTTGTACAAATACAACAGGGAGGCGGGTAATTTACAGGATGTAGTAATTGCATGTGAGTGGGAAACGTGTTTACGTCCCATCCATGCCCTGCCCAAGTGCATGTCCTTCTTGCATTGCCGCACTGTGCTACTAATGGGCGTCATTGCAGGCTAGTACTTAGGCGACCTCCTTCACTTTTGCAGCTGAGTGTGCATGCGTGCAAGTATTCTGTAAAGCTGCATGTGCAAGGACACATGCATATGAGTGCCCAGTTATAGAACCGCCCTTTTAGTGGCAAAATTCAGCTGCTTAACATACAGGTTATCCATTCAGTTTAGACCTGCCAAATTCCCTTGCTCTTCCCCTTCCTCTCTCTGCTCTTCTCTCTCATTTTGCGTGTTGCTCTCTTCACTATCAGGCTCTCCTGCCTAATTAAATCATTTTGAATATCAGGTAGATAGAAAATTAAGACACCTAAGGATCATTCCCCTGAATCCACTCTGCTCATACACACCATCTTGGATCTTAAGGTAGGTTATTCCTGCCATACTCAATTCTCTGATCAAGCCCCCCCCCACCCAAAAAAAAAATGAAATCCCCCATGACAGACCCCCATTGGAACAAACCACCCAAAGGTAAGTCCCACACCCCCATGAACCTCTGAGGTGAAACATCCTTGCCAATCCTACTTCTACCCCACCAATCCCCCTGAGAATTACCCAAGGGCTTTCCAGTTAACCTAAGGAAACAGGACATGCTGCCCTGGATTCAAAATGGCACCTTTGCCCTCCTAGTGGTAGTATCACAATTCTACTGCTAGGGGGTCTTCTTGTAATATAAAGGCAAGAAGACCTTTAGCAGTAATCCCCAAGAGTACCACTAGTGGTCATAAACAACTTTTTCAGTCCAGCACAGCTCTACACCGGGAGTGGGGGAAAAAGGGGACCTCAACTAGCTGACTAGTCTACCAGAGATACCCCTGAATGAATCCTACATGTCAAAGTATGGGTTACCTCTGTGTGGAGATACATGTTGGAAAGAACAGATGAAGGGGACCTTTTATTGGGAGGATCAGATTGGGAGGAGGGGTCTTGCGTTAGAGGGGATTCAGAAGAGTGATGATCATAGGCTGTGGCTGTGCTACCAGGCTGCTGGTAGTGTGACTGCACTTAAAATCGCCTCTTAAGGCGGGGTTAAGTGTAGCTGCACTATCAGGAGCAATGTAGCATAGAACTATGCACTAGCTGAGGGTTACTAGAAGTCCAGATTTCCCTGAACATGTCCTCCTTTTCGAGGACATATCCAGGCGTCTGGACGGCTTTTCAAAAACCCGGCACTTTGTCCAGGTTTTGAAAAGCTTCTAGCAACGAGCGACGTCAGGACGGCATCTGCACATGAGAAGATGCAACGTGGTGATGTCATGCGCATGCTTGTGATGTCATCACGTCACACCAGCGCATGCACAGATGCAGTCCCAACTAGCAAACAGGTCGAGGGGGGCAGGGCTGAGGGCCAGAACAGGGTGTGACTCGGGCAGAATGGGGGCATGGCCGGGCAGAACGGGGTGGGTCTGAGGGCAGGGCCGTGGGTCCGGATTTTAATCCCTGAAAATCTGGTTGCTACCTACGTCACACACAGATCCTGCCCCTACTTGCACTAAGCAGCTAGCATGGAATTTTTACCATGCTAGCTAATTTTAGCATTTGGTAGCCATAAGAATGGATCTGCACTAAAACCCCACTAGCTGCACAGCACAGTTTAGTAAAGATTATTCAAGGATTTGTTGTGACAAGATGGTTTTGTGTTTTGATTAGTAATGCTGTCCTTCCATATCTTAAAAGCTGCTTTGCTTTGTTATTTATTTATTTGCTCGTTGCCTATTTTAATTAAACTATTTTATTTTCTGTAATTTACAGCAAATAATCAAGACTACTTTAATTACAATAGAGTTACAGTACTTGTTTTATAATTAGACTTCAAATGGTCCAAGTGACTTGATAGGAGTTTTAGAAATCAAAAGAACAGACGGACTGTAATGTCAAATGCAAATATGAAGGCTGGTGCTCTCAATTTTGTGTCAAACTTTTTCTTTACTTCCCATCCTGATCCTATCCCACAATTTCTTGAATTCCAGTTTGGCTTTTGACTTTTTTAAAGATTCTTGAGAGATTGTTTCATTCTTTCATCATCCTTTCTGAGACAAAATGCTTCCCAAAGTTACCGCCAATAATAATTCTTCAGGAATAAAATATAAATCAGAAATATTTAAAGGGGATTTTTTGTTTTCCAAATGATTTGTTAATATTGAAACTTTAACTAAAATATTGCACCTTTATTTAAATTTGAGGCATGTTAGAGTGATATGATACTCACAAATTACACTAGGCAAATATTTATTTCCTAGAATGACTTTTTTATATATATACAGGACCCTTAACCCTCATTCCCCTGCAATAAACCAACTCCCGCTCTCCCCCTCTCCTTTCTCTTCCCCTCCCCCCCCCCCTCCTTTGTTTCTCTCTCCCTCCCTCTTTCCGGCCAATCCAACCTGTTGCTGCCTGTAACTCTGATAAATTTCTGCTAAAATGTTCCAACATTTCCTTCCTCGTTGCTTGTAACTCTGACAAAATGTTGTAAATCCGTGTTCAGATCGGATCTTAATTAATTGATGTGAACCGCCTAGAACTCATTGGGTATGGCGGTATACAAGAACATAATAATAATATATATATACAGTATATCTGCATATAGCTCAAGTACTTTCAAAGGCTTCTTGTGTGAAGCATGAAAAAGGTAAAGGTCTAACATTAATATTAATGAGGCTTAGTGCACTACAGGGCTCATTTTCAAAAATGATAAACAGCCCAAAAGTGGCAGAAAGGGGCAGAAATACATTTTTCTAATCAAACCCTTCCAATTTGCCATTTTCAAAGCCTATATTCTAGACAGATATCTATGTAGTTGATCAGTGGTCCATCTTAATCCCAAGGGGGTTAGAAGCTCAGTGAGGGTGGGACTAGGGTGGGCTTGTGACTTGGAAGTTTTTCTGTCACAACTAAACATTTTATAATATGTCCAGGGCACAATTTGGATGTTTCGGACCAGACCTGTTTTAATAATGTATAAGTGCCAAAAAGGCATCCAGATGACCACTGGAGGGATGTAAGTATGACTCTCCACACTTCCTTAGTGGTCACTGACACCTTCCCACTCCCTAAAGATGTGAATGAAATAGTACAGGGGTCTCAAAGTCCTTCCTTGAGGGCCGCAATCCAGTCGGGTTTTCAGGATTTCCCCAATGAATATGCATGAGATCTGTGTCCATGCGCTGCTTTCAATGCATATTCATTGGGGAAATCCTGAAAACCCGACTGGATTGCGGCCCTCGAGGAGGGACTTTGAGATTCCTGAAATAGTACGTATGACAGCTTCAAATGTTATGGCTAGTCCTAGTAGCACTGCATGCAGGTTTCTGGAGTAGCCTGGTGGGCAGTGTAGTCAACCATAGAAATGGGCACTCAGGCCCATACACCCCTCTACTACATTTATGGTGGAATCAGAGAGTCTTCCAAAATCCACCCAAATCCCACGGTTCATAGACAAAATCGCGCAAGACAACGGCGCGCCGACAACTGAGCGCAGACAACTGAGCGCAAGGTTGACGGCGCGCCAAAGAAAAGCACTATTTTAAAGGGTTCCGACAGGGGGTGTTGGTGGGGACCCCCCCTATTTTACTTAACAGACATCGCGCTGGCGTTGTGGGGGTTTGGGGGGTTGTAACCCCCCTCATTATACTTGAAACCAAACTTTTTGCCTGTTTTTTAGGGAAAAAGTTCAGTTTTAAGTATAATGTGGGGGGTTACAACCCCCCAAACCCCCCACAACGCCAGCGCAGTCTGTTAAGTAAAGTGGGGGGGGGGGTTCCCCCACACACACCCCTCGTCGGAGCCCTTTAAAATAGTGATTTTCTTTGGCGCGCCGTCAACCTTGCGCTCAGTTGTCTGCGCTCAGTTGTTGGCGCGCCGTTGTCTCGCGCGATTTAGTCCCATCACCAAATCCTACATGTGAGGTGTAACCTGCAGACATAAGGGCTATTAGTATGGTATATGGTTAGGTCCAGTAGGTTTTAGGTGGATTTTGGAGGACTCACCATACACCACAAGGGGGTTATGGTGATATGTGTGCCTAGAGTCTTTTATGTGAAGTTCACTACAGTGCCCCTATGGTGTCCCACTGCTCTGCTGGGATGTCTGTGAAGCCAGTCTAGTACAAATATTGACCCTCCCCCCCCCTCCTACATCCCAATGGCTTATTCTGTGTGTTTTTCATTTGAATTTTTTTTTTTTTTTTTTCGAAAAATGGTTCAAAAAGATAGATTCACAGACTCATAGAGGATAGACACACAGTACCCAAAGGCATATTACATATGCCTTCTCAAATTAGGGATACCAGACGTCCGGATTTCCTCAAACATGTCCTCCTTTTCAAGGACATGTCTAGCAGTCCAGATGTCTTTTCAAAACCCGGCACTTTGTCCGGTTTTTTAAAAGCTTCCAGCCAGCAGCGATGTTAGGACGGCATCTATGCATGCGCAGATTCAACGCGGTGATGTCACATGCATGTGCACATGCATGTGACATCATCTAGTCACACCAGCACTTGCACAGATGCTCTTCCAACAAGCGACCATACTGGGGGCAGAATGAGGCATGACTCAGGCGGAATGGGGCAGGGCCTGGCAGAACTGAGCGAGCCTGGGGGCGTGGCCAAGGTTCCAGATCTGGTAACCCTATCCCAAATGTATCACATTCCTTTCATGCATCTTGATTCAGTCTGGCATCCATGATAAGCTTGAGTGGCCAGATCACTTCTGCACTACCCAACATACACACCGCTGCATGCACATGCTAGAAAATCTTGCTGCCTCCTTCCAATGACCCCCACCACATTTCCTGATGTACCAGTGAAGCTGTTGCCCACCACAGTTCCCAGTATGTCATTCAGTGCATGATTGTCTTCTTTTATTCACACTCCTCATAGGCAACAGAGGCTGGGTTCTAAAACTCCCTAATAGCATCCCAGATGGAGACAGAGAAGCAGTATGACAAGGGCAATAGGGTTACCAATTACTGTATGGCTCCAGAAAAAGGAGGACGGATTGAGACAGCCAGGTTTTACTTCCAACGTTTTCAATGAAAATAAAACCGAGTCCTCCTTACTTCCATTGCTTTCAATGAAATTAAAACCCAAATGTTTCAATCCGTCTTCCTTTTTCTGGAGTCATATGGTAACCCTAATCATAGAGAGGATTTTGGGGCTCCTTAAAACCCGCTTTTGCTACCTGGATTTATTGGGGGTAGAACTACTCTATTATCCCCGTAAGGGCTTTGACATCTTCATATAATTTTTTATGCTTCACAACTTAGCTTTAAGCCACACACAAACCGCTTCTGGAAGGTGTAAAGTTGGAACAGACATAAACTGATGTAAATACAAACCTAGCAGCAGAAGAATCAGGTCATCTGTATAACATATATTTTGAATGATCCAGCATCCATTTATTTAAAGCAAGTATGAAAAAAAGTTACATTTTCACCTGCCATTACATTTTCTTTCTTCTTCTCTACCCCTTCATTCTTGTCCTACTCCCCATTTTAATAATCTAGCAGCTACAATGTACAGGGGTATATTGCCCTCAGTAGGGGTCCGTGACTCCTCATCCATCATCCATGCGTATGAGCATCCATATAAAAATCAGGAAAAACACGGAGACCTCTGGTACCATTGCCTAAATCAATTTGCCAAGCTGCAGCACACTAAACATGATGGCTGCAACTCGAAGTGTCCAGAAGTGTGCGGACATCGATGCGATGACATCATGGACATGTGTGACATCATCACATTTACATCCCTCTAACGGGGCTCTGAGTCACCAGTGGATGGGGGGAGGGGCGGGTTGTTGGAAGGGAAGATGCATGGAGAGAAGGAGAGGCACTGGCACTGGCTGACTGCCTACAGGATGTGCCTCTCATTGCGAGAAGCATGTCCTGTAGGCAGTCAGCCGGTGCCAGCGCCTCTCCTTCTCCTTGGCATCTCGCAGCACACCTGGAATCTCGAGCGGCACACTAGTGTGCCACAGCAAACACTTTGCGATACACTGGCATAAATGATCACTTTATTGCCAAAGGCACTTGGAATAATGTACACAGTACACCACAAGCGAAATAGAAAGAAATATATTTCTTCCTGAACAGTCCAAAATATTAAAAAAAACAACAGATGTAAAATTTCAAAACAGACATATTTCAATCATTACTGAAAATAAAAAAATTTTCTTACTCGTACTTTTGTTATCTGGCAATTTTATTTTTCTGATCTTGTCCCCTCTGTGCTCTTAACTCTATTTCCAAGGCTTCTTTTGATACATTTGATGCTTCTTTCCTCTTCTTCAGTTTTTGCACTAGATCCATCTTTGGCACTGATTTTCATATTCAGCTTCCTTCCATTTTTCTGCCTCCATCTCAAATCTATCATTCCCTCTCTTCTCTCCCACTTCCCTCCATCCATTTCCTTACCCTCCCCTCCTGCCACCCTCCGCTTCCCTCCCTTCCCACTACCCTAACCTTCCCACTACCCTCCACTTCCCTGCCACCTTTTCCTTACCCTCCCCTCCCATTATGCCTTCACTTTCCCTCCATCCATGTGTCCCTCTCCTCTCTGCCTGTACTATTGAGCATCTCTCATTGAAAAGTTCAGTCAGCGAAGCCACCAGAATTTCCCTAAGTTCCTTCAGCACCCTTGGATGTACACCATCCAGTCTCATCATTTAGTCTACCTTTAATTTAGCTAGCTCCTTACAAATACAATCTTCTGAAAATCGATCATGGTCTATCACTACTCCATCCCTATTCATGTTGTGTTCTGCGGTCCTGCTCCCGGCACTTCAGCTGTGAACACAGAACAGAAATATTTGTTAAGTAATTCAGCTTTTTTAAAATCAGCTTCTATGTATTTCTCCCCTTCATTTTTGAGTCTCACAATGCCACTTTTGTACTTCTTCCTATCACTGATATATCTAAAAAATGTTTTTTCTCCCCACATTACCGTATCAGCTGTATTTTCTTCCATTTGTATCTTTGCTTTCCTGACTACTCAACCAGCCTCTCTAAACTTTTCCAGATACTTTTGCTTGTCTTCCTCTTTCTGCAATCATTTGTAATTTATGAAAGCTAACCTCTTATTTCTTACCATCTCAGCTACTACTTTTGAGAATCAAAACAGCCTTCTTTTCCTCTTACTTTTACTTACTTGCCTCACAAAAAGGTCTGTTGATCTTACAATAACTCCTTTCAGTTTTTCCAACTGCATTTATACTCCTTTCAGAGATTCCCATCCACACTATTCCTTGACATAATCCCCCATCCGAACATAGTTAGATTTTTTAAAATCTAGAACCTTTACTTTTGAATGAGCCTCTCTATACCCGTCTCAATATTAAACTGTATCATGCAGTGATCACTGGATGCCAGATGATAACCCACTGGGCATCCCTCCCGCTGCAATCATTATGGGGGGCAGGGGGACAGGTTGCCTAGGCCGCTGAGCTGATTGTATCTAAGTCAAACCGTATAAGTTCTGTCCAGGCAACCTGTCAAACTTTCGATTATCGCTGCAGGACAACTAAATCTAGGTCAGCTCACATCCCACCCACCTCCCATCTTAACCACGCCTCAAAAAACATTCCTTTTCATTCTGGGCGCACAGCGGCAGTCAAAAGGCCTAAGCTGCTGCATTTTGATTATTGGTACTTGGACGACCTGTCTTTTTGATTGTCCAAGTGCCGATTTAGGTGGGTTTTTATACATATTTTCTTTTCGATTACGAGACCCATAGCATACATTTATAAGACCAAAAAGGAAGTGTGGTAGGCCACAAATGGATGATTGGAGGAAGCACAGTTTATTAAAGGACCCATGACAGCAGTGACGGCATGGGGTATATGATTGAATTATTATGATTTGGAACATCTCTGTTTATGAATCACATAGGAAGCTTTATAAGGCCTTGAATGACCCCTGACACAAGCACTTTGCTGAAACATGGGCTGTATCCAGTCCTTTAATAAACTGTACTTCCCACGATCCAAGGCTCCGCCTCCTTATTTCATCTGCAGCCCACCACTCTTTTTGTTCAATTTGAATTGCTGATTCCCTCTGATTTGTTCATTATACTTTTATAAGAGCCATTTTTTGGATGTATACTGGCAAATACACACAACGAATGCCTCTATAAGATTATCCCCTTAGTGCCCTACCTTTGTGCATCTTATAAGTATATGGACTATCCTAAAAAAAAGCTCCAATTATTATACTGTAATATAGAGCAAAGCATTACCATCAGATGTCCCTTGTTGATATCACAGCATAATTCTACCTCATATATTGTGAGGTTATTTTACCAATGGATGCTAATGGATTTACTGTGTGTTAAATGCCATGCAGCTCATGAGCTACACAGCATTTAGTGCATGCTAAATCTGTTAGCATAACTTAGTAAAAGGATCCCTAAGCATTAGTATACCCACATGGAATTTCTCGTAAACATGTGTTCCTTATTTTCTCGTAAAAAAAAAAGGCATGCAGAAATGTGCAGTGCCGGATTGAGAAAAAATCTCAGGTAACCACCGGATTGAAAAGCTCTTAAGTTTTTGTTTTCAATTTACAGTTATGGCAAGCATTGCTCTGCAATAAAATCGAACAATAAGCACCACAAGACTGTTCATTAAGCATTTGTCTCCTTGTGTACACTGCATGCTTTGGTTTGAATAGGAAAGCAATTATGTTTTTAATACACTTATGTTCTACTCATCTCCTCATCATCCTAGGATAATGAGTCATTAGAAAAAAAAAGAATATAATATTCAGCAACACAGTTTATTGTTCTGTGTAAATTATCATTGCATCAGTTAAGTATAAGTACCTGACAGTTCTCAAAGCGTGGTTGTCAGCAATTCTGATTTTGCTTGCTCTTTTTTTCCATGCTAGTCAGTGGAGTCTTTGCTCTTTATATGGTATTATTTTTCTGCTAATGCCGAGGCAAAATTCTGTGACCTCCTACATTGGAATGTAGACACAAAGGACACAATTGATGACATAAGAAAATCTCTATATAGTTGTTACATGGTTCACTCCCATGAGGTGTGGATGCCTCTGGTACCTCTGTAGAAATGACCAATTACCATGACTACAGCAGCTTAACTTGTAAGATGACTTAATAGGGGAAAAAAATAATATCTATTTTCCTTGGGCTCAAGAGTGTCAAATTGCTTGTGTACATGATCAGGGCAGGAGATTCCTTTTTTAATGTAGGTGATGTCAGAGTTCATACTGCTCTCTGAAGATGACCTGATTATTTTCAACCCCATTCCCAGATAAAAATCGCACCTCCACCCACCATAAAGCAGCTGTGGGAAACAATTGGAGGTAAGGTGAAATGTTAGAGAAGGTTAAACTATCATTCTCAAGAAGCACTGTGTAAGGAATTACCAGGGGAAGCAGCTTAGGAGTAGATCTCACACACACTGAATGTATTGTAAGAATTATCAGAAAGAGGAGTGATTTTCTAATTTTGTGTAAATGAAGAATCCAGACTCATGCTGGCTACCAGCATTACTTTGACCATAACCTTAAACACCATAAATTGAGACATGACTAATGCAATGAGAATTAAAAATGTGAAAAGGTTTGCCACTATTAATTATTTTAAATGTGCTTAAAAATTAATCTAGTTTTATATAACTCTCCTTTATAAATTATATATTGTATATTATATATAGATATTTCTTGAGTAATAAGGATAAAGGTCATTTATAACAGTGGAAAGATTGTATTTGCACAAGCAAGAAAAACAATTTAAATTACAAGTTACAATTTAAATCTCACTATCTTTCCATTAGTTTTCAATCAACTGCAGATTTCCTTTTCTTTTTTTTTTAACTAATGGGTAGATAATACAATTTGAAACGTCTGTAAGTGAATGGCTAAATTTGTTTCACAACTAAAATACTTGACTGCCTCCTGAAGAAGTTGAATCCTGAAAGTAAGCAGCCTTAATGTTAGCCCTGGCTACCTTTGTTTCATGCAGGGTGAGGTGTTGCAAGGGTTAACATATGGCACAGGATTTGCAAGCTCAGGCTAATTGCTTGCTATGCTATACTTAATGGACATGCAGCTATAATTCACTGGCAAATGATAGTGACTAGAATGTCTAGTGCTATACAAATACCCATCAGGTTAAAACATTATCAGCATAAATTATTCTTTTAGAGCAACTATTATTCATTATCGTACCAAAAATATATGTGTAGCATAAGTATCAGAAACAATGGCTTTTTAAAAAATATTTTATTTAGAACAATGGTAGATTGTCCAGCTAGCCTATAGTTCACACAAATGCTTTTTTACTTGAAGGTAAAAAAAAAAAAGAACTTGTTTATAATGGCAGAATGGACCATGGGAGTCAATTTGCAGCCATTGCAGTCACCATATCAGTTTTAAGAAAGGCACCAGAATGTAATACGTATATTCAGGGCTGCTAGCTGTATAAGCTGAGCAGATATATTAAGCAGTGACTGCACTGGCCCTGTCCAGCTAGATTAGACATGCCATTGAGCAAAGCCTAAATTTATATAGATAACTTGTCCATTTAACTACTGAATATTTCTTCTAAGGGTATAATTTTCAACATTGCTTCCAACCCTCCCCTAACTCGAAGACTTGTTTTCCAGATAAAATCTGGGCATTTAGCAATTTAAATGGCCAATTTTATCTTGATTAAAAAAAAAAAAAATATATATATATATATATATATATACTCACATATGCAACATAAATATATGTTGCATAGGTGAGTTATGCATTTGTTACCTGTTAATGACCACATAACTTGTGCTGAAAATCAGGCCTTTCATCCTATTGCTTCTATATGAATTTGCAGTCTCTCTCTCTGACTTTGTAAATCTCCATATACTGTATCTATATCTGAGAGAGATTGATATCTAGGTATAGATTCAGCTATATATTTCATTTCATGTATTAAAATTTATAAACTTCCTTATTCCAAGGCAGTATATAAGGGGGAGCTGAAAAGTTCTCAATCTAATCTATTAACTTCCTAAATTCTGAGTGTTTTTTTGTCACTGTAGCTGAAAAGCATGTTATCTTATTTAGTTAAGTGCAGAAATGAAATTCTATGGGCTCCTTTTATGAATCCGCGTTAGCGGCTTTATCGCACGCAACATTTAGTTAAGTGCAGAAATTAAATTCTATGGGCTCCTTTTATGAAGCCGCGTTAGCGGCTTTATCGCACGCAACATTTTAGTGCGCGCTAACCCCCGCGCTAGCTGAAAAACTACCGCCTGCTCAAGAGGAGGCGGTAGCAGCTAGCGCGGCTGGCAAACTAACGTGGCTTCGTATATGGAGCCCGATGTTTTGACATTGTTTCAAAACATTGACTGAACCATATCTACATTGACTGAACCAAATCCATGTCATTCTCTTCTTGGTTGGGTTGAGAACTTTTCAGTACCCCCTCGTACATAAATATATCCATAATTTAAACACATACAACAGCAAAAGAAAAATAATAATAATAAACAGCAAAGAGTAGGAGGGTCTAGAGATCTTATCATCCAACATTATCAGTCCTAAAGAAACAAATATTGCTTCAGCAGCTGCTTAAATTGAGTCAAACTGTGCTGTCCACACAATCTTGATGCCAACATATTCCATGCGGTGGGAATGACCACCAAATAGCTTCTTTTATGAGTATGGTCATGCAAATATTGACAAAATGTCTGCTAAAGGCATTTATGTACCATCACCAGCAATTTAAACTGAATTTTCTTCTCAACAGTCAGCCATGTCAACCTCCCCCCAAAATGTGTAATAGATGCATTTCTATTTAGAGATTTATTGATTAGACAGGAGATATAAAAAATGTGATTGCAGTCTAATTTTTCTTACATAGAGGAAGGCTTTAATAAATAAAATCATATTTTTCAGCCACGCATACAATAATCTCACACTTAATCAACCTGGAACTTGGAGCAGGCCCATCTGATGCCTATCTTTCTAATCATGAAAAAGCTTTCTGTATTTATTTGTAATATCAAGTTATTCTACAACTAATCACAATATACATTTTGCTAAGAACAGTGCAGACATTTAAGGGGACTCAATTTGGGTTTTATGTATTATTAAAAACGGCATTTTCAGAAATGAAAAGGAATAGGCTTTTGAGATTTGAGATCAGAATCCAGCTAACATAGAGTACATGCTGCAAACATTTCTTTGAAAAGACTTATGGAGCTAAAAGAAGTTATCTTTGAGACAAATGCTTTAAAGAGCATCATTTATTTTGCCAGTCATATTATATGACTGAGAAATGCTTAGTACCACACACAACTGGAACATTGCTATTACTTTTTAAAGCACTCTTTGAACAAAGAAGACAGAATTCAAGAATAATTCATATAGCATGATGTCGGGTATCACAGAGCTAGTTCTTTGGTTAATGTGTTCTGGATCAGAATGACATGCACAGTGCAACGTTATATTTCTTGCTGAAAAAGGATGACATAAATTACCCCACTATTGATATATGAAGTCCAAGGCATACAATATAAAGCACTGATGTGCTTGAGAGCCTGAGGACTGTACGTCATTTCAAAGAAAACTTGTGTACTTTGTGATCCTTGCTGTAAATTTTCATTTCATCAGGAATATTAATGATTTAATTTTGAACTACTTCAACTCACATTAAAGCTTGAAGTTTAGACAGCGAGTAATGCGAGAGATACATGTTGTATCATGGAGGATATACTGCCATCTAGTGGCTTCAGAAGCTGCAGAATATGGAACATCATTTAACAGTTTCTGCTGCAAAGAAAGCCACAAACAAAATTAGGTAGACCAAAACAAATAAAAAGATCATTTCTCACTCTTCAACTAGAAAGCCTAAAAGATTTATTAGCTATGAGTGGAAGTTATTTAAAACATACCTAGCTATTTACAATGTCTGTCTATCTAGCTAAAGAGGGGAAAAAAATCATTTGAGATTTGAAAAGCACTTGGTCGCATAGTGCAGAGCTTCTTGTAATAATCCGTTAGTACATGACTGTGGGCAATCTGTAGACAGCTAGCTTTATGTAAACCAATAGCTTCCTTAAGGCTCTCGAAATTGCCAATAATTTGCCAATAAACTGCAACTTTTTATCAGTTCACACCTAATGGGTACCTTTTTGGGCCAGAATAGGCCCCAGATCAAAATTTATAAGGAGAACATATTAGCATAGATTGTAATATTCAAAAGCATTTTTGTGGGTAAATCAAATTTATGTAGTTTCTCCACCTGATATGTGCGTGAACATATACAGTACAAATACAGGTTATGTTTGCATAAATTTACCAGGACTGAGCAGAGACATTCTTGAGAATGGTGTTGGGTAGGGATATGCATTTGTGTGAATACATTTGAAAATGTGAGTATATATACACAAATTAACTCTGAAGAACTGTGTGCACCAAAGTAGAGAATTATTTGGGGAAAAAATTTGTCCCTGTCTCCGCCCCACCCCGTGAGCTTGGCTCCGTCCCTGTCCTATCCCCGCGAGCTCGGTCCCCATCCGCGTCCCATCCCAGTGAACTCAGTCCCCATCCACGCCCTGTCCTCGTGAGCTCAGTCCCTGTCTCCATCCCATCCGGCAAATCATCTGATCCTATCCGCACAAGCCTCAAATAGTTTTATGCTGTACAATTGTCATTTTATAAATCAAAGTTCTGGCTGCTGAACTAGAGGAAGAGATTTTTAGTTGGCTGGATGTTGTTTATAAATGTTTATCAACACAACTAATATACTATTTTATCCTAAAGAAAAAACAAAAACAAAACAAATAGACATTTTTTTTCTACCTTTATTGTCTGGCTTCTACTTTCCTCATCTTTTCCTCATTCTCTTCCTTCTATCCACTGTCTACCTTCTCCCTGACTCTTCCATATGGTATCTGCTCTGTTACTGTGCCTCTCCCTTCCATCTCTCCCACCCCCCTCCACACAACATTGGTCTGGCACCCATCTTCTTTCCTCCATTTCCCCCATATTCTGACATCACTATCTTCTTCCCTTCCATCTTCCCTTCCCTCCCTCAGGTGGTTTTTAGCATCTCTCTCCTCCTTTCCTCCCATCAAATCTGGTATCTGTCTCCCCAGTCCACCAAGTGCCTTTTCTTCTTTATCCCCTCCTTCAATCCAGTATGTGCTCCCCTCGCTCTCTCCTCCCTACTTCCCTTCAGCATCTGTTCCACTATATCCCCTTCCCATTTTCCTTCAGCGTCTTCTCCCCTCTCTCTCCTACCCACTAACATGCAGCATCTTCTCCCCTCTCTCTCCTACCCACTAACAAGTGTCTGCTCTTCCTTCCCCACCCCCACTTCCTTCCAGCGTGTTCCCCTCTCTCTCCCCTACTGATTTCCGTGCAATGTCTGGCCCCACTCTCTCCTAATCATTTCCCTTCAGTGTCTGATTAACATAGCATTATCAGTTAGGCGCAGGAGAGTTGTGACTGATGCTGGTGGTTTAATAGACTTCTCTTGCCTCCCCCTCCCCCTCTCTGTCTGCTTCCTGTCAGCACCCTTCAGCGGTGCAGCAGCCCCCCTCCCGATCACTGCGGTCCAGGCATCTCCCTCCTCCAATCCCCTCACCTTCGCTGACAATTTTAATTTTTTTTGTTTCCAAGCTGCCCAAGCCATTCATCAAGTCACTTGCAGTTACCCAAAACTTCTCCTCTGACACAACTTCCTGTTTCCGGTTTCATCAGAGGAGAAGTTTTAAGCAGCCACCACACAACTTGTTTAAAGGCTCATGCCACTTGGAGAATTGCCAGTGAAGGTGAGGAGAAGGGAGGGAGGGATATGGCTGGTCAGCAGCGATTGGGAAGAAGGAGGGAGAGGGCTGCTGGACCATGCAATTGGTGACCGTGCTATTCCCTCATTTAACTTTGGAGAAAAGGCCATTCACCATTCCACGGGGTGGTGAGTGGCCTTGTCCCTGTACCCGTGGTGACCACTTTTTTTTCTCCCCATTTTGGTGGGAGCCACCATGTCATTCTTTACACCAAAAAACATGTGTAAATTAGGACGAAACCCATTTTGAAACGGCAAAAGTATTGAGAATTTTTTGAGGTAAATGGTAAGCTGACTGTCGACGATTGACTCCTTTATTTTTGTCAACAATGGTATATTAGCAATTGGTCGGTAATGAGAAGAAACAGAGGGATTCAAATCTTCTCTTTTTAGAAGAGGAGTGAGAGTTATTCCATTTTCCAGTGCGTAATTCAAAAAGGCTGTCAACCAATTAATTACTTGTGAAGAATATTAAGAAATAGATACAATGGAAAGGATCCATATACATTTTCTCATCTTTTCACATAGTTGAGAAACTTGAAATTCTGATACTGATTTGAAAGAGCACCAGGGATACAAGGGAAGCTGTGGACTCTGAGACCTGTGCCTCCTCCATGTTCCACCCCCTCCTCCCCTTTGTCTGTCTTGTGCCCCTCCAGTAGAGGCAGAACAGAGATTCCTCCTCTGATCCCGTGGCTATCTCCACAGAACAATGGGTGTGGGATTATGGGCTGCTGCAAACCTAGCTGATGCAGCTTTCTCTTGTATTTTCCAATGTCCTGGTTGTTATGGTGGACTGGGTCGAGGTGCTCGCAGATGGACACCCATCCAGGCTGATGCCCATACTATTCCCCTGTATTCCGGCCCCCTGAATACAGAGTAAATTCTAATCTGTCCATTGGCTAAGCACACCAGCTTGATCATGTCCAATGAATTGATTTAGCAGGATAACAGATGTGTATATAGTTATCCCCTGCCTCCCCCCATGCATACATCCCCATCTGTGTCCCCTCTCTTTCCCTGAAATGTCCCCATTCATCTGCCCATGTGTATACTTTCAGAGATTTATCATGTAGCATAACCTTTTTATACATGAGGTAACAATGTTCTTATCTGTATTTATAAATTAATAAATCAATTTTTATGAAGCCCCAATTCTTTGGCATGATCTGTCTTATTTGCGGGAAAAAAATTATTTAACTTGTTTTTGGAAACAAGGCACATTTAGTTATGCAGGCCTTTCCAGGTTCACCCTTGGAATTGATTATTTAGAAGGGGGAGGGGGTATTTGTTTTATTAAAAAAAAAAAGTACTTTAGGTGGGCTATTGGTAGGGACTTTCCTATTTAGTATATGGAGTTTTTTTCCAACATGTGATTTTATTTAAAAATTGTAAACCACTTAGATTGCATTGTAAGTTTGTGTTGTATCACATTGAATATATCTGTAATTTGAAAACAGTATCTCTTAGCATCACCTTTAACAAATGAGGTGATGTCACAGTTTATCATCTGCATTTATTCTTTGAAAGCTGTATATTTCATGACTTGTCAACCCGATGTCATATGAGTACTATCACTCTGTTATTGCCAACCTGTAAATCTCCTCATGACCTTGACAAGTTTGAATTATTAAACATTAATGAACATCTCCCTTATGTCACATGTCCTGCATTATGACATGTCTCTGGAAAACAGTTGTTTGCGTATGTCCTAAGGCTTCAGCCATTTAGGTTAGGCACAGGAAGAATATTGAAAAGAGATTAAACTCTTATCTATGCACTCCAGTTCCAAATCTGGAGGATCTGTCTCTCATAGGTTGGTAGTGCATGATAACAGACATTTGCGTTGACCATTTCTCCCTCTGTGGTATGTGCGACCAGGGGGTGGTGATGCTGGGTGTGTACATCAGCTTACATCAGATCTCCTGATGTAAGCTGTGAGGGTCAGACAGGAATACTCATCAAGGGTGTGACAGCAACAGCTGAAGAAGTGGACACTTTTCTGTGGCCAGCAGGTCAACAAGTAACCTCCTCGCCTATGTGGTCAGCAAGACCCATGTCTATACTATGCATGCAGGCCCCAGCATGGAGTTGGCCTGAGAGAGCAGCAGGCCAGCTGTGCGGCTAGGGTTACCAGGTTTTCCTGAAGGAAAATCCAAACCCATGACCATGCCCGCAGGCCTGCCCAGTTCCACGCCGTTCCACCTGCATCACACCCCGTTCTGCCCCCAGCCCTACCCCCACTTGGTGTGACAGGGAGAGAGTCCTGTCATGCTGGAAGAAACCCTGCAGTACTCTAAAATTATCCATAAACCTACCCCTATAAGCAGGCAGGTTAGGGAAACTGTCCTGCAGAATTTATCCCCAGTGAAAGGTAACCTAAAAGGGACACGATTATACTTGTCTAGTTCTAATGCAGAGAATGCTAAACAGAAAGAACTACAAGAACCAGCATGCACCAGGCAGGTGATAGCAAAACCCACAAAGGGAGTAGCTCCTGCAATCAGCTCTGCTGGGGGCAGGGTTAATGAGCAGGGAAGCTATCCAGGCTCATTAGCAAAGCACCAGAGAACCACAGGTGTTGTGAGGGGCAATCAGCCCATGCTAGGGAAAAGGGTGTGTTCTCTAGGCCAAGAGAAGCAGGGGCAGAGGCAGCTACAAGCTTATAAGATACCTGAATCATTGGGGAGAAGCAGACTTGGGCCAGCCAGGTTTCAGAGGACAGAAACCAGTATTCCCTACAGAAAGCAAGGAGTAAACCTCAGGACTGAAATTTCTAATTATTCTTCTGAAGGTAATAATGAATTTGATACAGAAATGCCAGAAGAAATGCTTACAAATGATGTTGAAATGGAACCTGAGGATATAATAATAAATTTATTTTTATATACCGCCATACCTGGAAGTTCTAGGCGGTTCACAACAATTGGATAAGATACAAAACAGTACAAGTTATTTAAAAAGACAGCAATTGAAGGCAGCTAAGGAAAGAAATACATAATTTATAAAATGCATGAAGTATAAGAGAATGTGGAGAATTTTACATAACAAGATAAAAATAGAAAAAAAATACTAAGGCCCTAGCCTATTAAATAATTTTTATCTGTTTTCTAAAATCCAGTTAGGAAGAGGCTTCTAACACATACCAGGCAAGCCAAATGTTTAATTTGGCTGCCTGAAAGGCAAAGATTCTTTCTCAAAACCTTTTATACTGGCAAAATTTAACTGAGGGATAGGCGAACAGATATTTGTCATGCTTGTTTGAGAGCATGATTACAGAGTAAAGTTTGGGGAAAGTAAAAATGCTGTTTCTGATAAGGTAGTGGTGCCTCACAAAACTAAGAATACCAGAGGAATTAAGAATTGCTGCCTCTGATTGAATTAAGAATACCAGAAAGATCAGGAATTACTGCTTCTGATGTAATTAAGGGTAACGGAAGAGTTAAGAATAACTGCTTCTGAATTTTCATAATCACAGGAGAACTGTCCAAGTAGAGCAAGCAGGTTGCAGGTTCCAGGATTTGAAATTGAAAATGAAAAGCTATTTTTGTGTTTTCTTGAACTTTAATAGTGAATAAAGCATGGTGGGCTAACAGGCTGTTTAGCCACCAATGAGAGGTTTTTGGAATTGCACTACAATATAAAACCAGAAAATAAAGTCATCTTAAAATTCACACTAAACACCTGTACTGGACCTTTTATTTTGATGCAGATACCCCTCTACCCCTCCATGCCTCATTCAACTGCTCGGATGAGGCTTGGATGACCCAGGTCAGGGCTCGGGCTACTCCAGTCCAGGTCTTACCCGGTCACAGTAGATATGATGCGATGACATCACACACACACACGCACGTGTGTGTGTGATGTCACCAAGTTGCGTCCACACATGCATGGATGCCCCCTCCCGACGCAATTTTGACAGGAAGCTTTTCAAAACCCGGATAAAGTGCCAGGTTTTGAAAAACTGTCAGGACCCCTGGATATGTCCTCAAAAAGGAGGACATGTTCGGGGAAATCTGGACATCTGGTATCCTTGTGTGCGGCATAGGTAGAGCCGCACACCAAGCAGCCTCATCACCTCATCTTTCCCTCAGAATCTGTTGCCTGCTTGAACTAGAGTAAGCCCCACCCGGGGCCTGATACTTTCAGAGTGCACTGGTCATACAGGTGTTCAGGGATAGAGGGGTATAGATAGAGGAGTCCTGGACCTGTTGGGCCACTGCGTGTGTGGACTGCTGGGCACGATGGACCTCAGGTCTGACCCAGTGGAGGCACTGCTTATGTTCACCCTTGCCCACAATGCTGTTTCAGATATCTACTCTGTAGGGTCAGGTCAGAGAAGCAACATCGGTGAATATTTTGTTGTGCAACATTCACTCACATACCCTTTCCATATTCCTTGGAGGTAAGCTGGTGGAGCACTGACTGAGTTTATAAAGAGGGAACGTAGGCCTTCTAGAGTGGGAACCAAAGCCCATTCATAAGCCTTACCTTTCAGAATGTGCAGATATTTGTAACAAACTGGTACACACATTGGTGGGCAAGACACTGACACTTTTATATTTCTCCTATATATTAACTTGTAAATGAGCACAAAGAGGATAAAGATAAATTCATTTGTGTATTAACATTTTCTATATGTTCATGATCATATAAACCCAAAGTTGTCCCTGGAAGGCAAGATTACCAGAGAGAAACTGACCTATTTTGGACATGTGATGAGGGTGAATTCACTAGTGTCATTAAGGTGCTACTTGGAATGGTCAGTAGTAAAAGGAAGCAGGGGAGAACAAAAGCCCATTGGTATCCATACCATCAAGAATGAACATCAAGCAATTGAAAGAAGCCATGGAAAACAGGAAAGCATAGCAAGAACTGGCTTAGGACGAATCCAAGGGTCAGACATGACAGAATGGATAGCATTAGTAGTAACATATTATCATTCATCTATAGTTGCTATTCTGTGAAGATATTGGCATTGATTGGCTTACTGGATGCACAGTTGGAACTTCCAATAATAGTGTATTGTAATAAGAACGAAGGTGAATTATTAAAACTGAAAAAAATGGTTAAAAGAGGGTTATTCTCATAAGAAATGTGGAGCCTTTCAGTGGTGTGAATATACCATTGAGGGAGACCTGTATCTTTCTTGAGATAAGGAGGCCAGAATTGAATGCAATACTCCCAAGTGAAGTCACACCTTTGAGCAGTACAGGAGTATTATAACATTCTTAGTCATGTAACCATCACTTTTTTAAAATAATTCCTAGTATCCTGTTTGCTTTTTTTGGCTGCCACTGCACATTGGGTGGAAGGTGCTTCAGGAATCTGAAAGATATTCATGTAAAGAAAATTGGATAATATCATCTACAGTTATTGCCTTTTCATTAGTGTCCTACATGAATAAAAAGCATGTAAACTCTATCAAAGTGTGTGTAAGAACTGCTGCTCTTGGAAAGGCAATAACTATAGGTGATATTATCCAATTTTCTTTACATTAATATCATTCAGACTCCTGAAGCAGGCCTTTGGCTGAAACACATACGTGCCAAGTCTTTATTGATATAATAAAGGAACTGACCACCTCAGAGCACCTTTACTGTTTCTTTGCCTTTCTACCTTGGGAACAGTGGCGTACCTAGCATATGTGACACCCGGGGCCCATCATTCTTTGACAACCCCCCCCCCCTGCATCTGTATGAAAAACATGATTTTTAGTAACAATCCACACATCACACATGAATATCTAGGAAAAGGCAGCATCTTACATACTGCAGTGAGCAGTACATCAATAAACCCATTATAAAACTAAACAAGCCAGCCTAGTACAGATCAATCCTAACAGAAAACCATGCCTTTTCGAACACAGAAAACACCTTCACCTAGTATGTAATCACAAACTAACTCCTCCCCCTTTTACAAAACTGTAGTGTGGTTTTTAGCCACGGTGGTAACAGCTCAGATGCCAATGCTAAAAAATGCTCTACAGTTTTGTAAATGGGGAGATAGAATAAAAATACTTAGACAAAGGTTAATTTGAAGCACCAAGAAGCTGGACTCTGCATACAATGCAACATCACAGAAACAGCGATGCAGCTCACCTAAAGCAAAAAATAAATAAATAAATAGAATTCTTTTCTACCTTGTCTTCTCTGGTTTCTGCTTTCCTCATCTTTTTGTCATCCACTGTCTACCCTCTCTCTGCCCCTTCTATTTGGCATCTTCTCTCTTTCTATTCCCCTTCTAGAAACTTTATGCATCCCCCTTCCATTTCTCCCTTCACCCCCATTAGTCTGGTATCCATCTTCCTCCCTTCCCTCCTCTAATGGTCTGGCATCTCTCCTCTTCTTCCCTACCCTCTCCCACACCCACATGGTCTAGCATTTCACTCTCTCCTCTCCCTTTCCCCCACTTCCATCAGCATCTACCCCCTTTCTCTCCCTCCAACTCAATTTCATACAGTATCCTTCCCCCTTATATCTCTTTCCCTGCAATTCCATCAGCATCTGCCCCTTTCTCTCCCTCTACCATGCTTCCATACCACCCTGACCCCCCTTTGTTACCCTTCACCATGATTCCATACCACCTTGACCCCCCCTTTGTCACCCTCCCCCCCCTTCCATACCACCTGACTCCCTTTCTCACCCTTCACCATGACTCCATACCACCCTGACCCCATTTCTTACCCTTCACCATAATTCCATACCACCTTGACCCCTCTTTGTCACCCTTCACCATGACTCCATACCACCCTGACCCACCCTTTGTCACCCTCCACACCCTTCCATACTAACCTGACCCCCTTTATCACCCTTCACCATGATTCCATACCACCCTGACTCCCTTTCTCACCCTTCACACCCTTCCATGCCACCCTGACCTCCTTTCACCACCCTACTATGCTCCTTTCTTTCTCCATCCCAAAGGTCCTGCGATGACTGCTTCTGCTCTGGATGGAAGAGGTAAGTGGCATTGGAGGGGGCTGGGCCGGCAGATGCAGTTAGTTACGGCAAGAATCCGTGATGACTGCGGCCTGCGGTCCACCCCCCGACGTCACTTACCTCTTCCGGAACAGAGACGCAGTGATCGCGGGACCTTCATTCACTTCAGCGCAGCTGCCAACTCTTCTCTAAGTACTGCAGATGCACTGAGGTGCCGTTTGGAGCAGCACGGGAGGTTCCGGATCCAGCCGGCTGTGCACCCCCTTGGAGCATGCACCCGGGGTGGACTGCCCCCCTGCCCCTCCCCCTTGGTACGCCACTGCTTGGGAAGATAACATCTCCTATTTTCTTGTGCTATCTTGATCATATAAACCCAGAGTTGTTCCCCGAAGGCAAGATTACCAGGCAGAAACTGACCTGCTTTGGACATGTGATGAGGGTGAGTTCACTAGAAAAGGAGGTGCTACTTGGAATGGTCAGTGGTAAAAGGAAGCAGGGGAGAACAAAGGACCGTTGGCTGGGTACCATCAAAAATGACATGGGAATGAACATCAAGCAACTGAAAGAAGCCATGGAAAACAGGGAAGCATGACAAAAGGCTGGTCTAGAGAGTATCCAAGGGTCGGACGTTACTGAATGGATAGCAATAGCAATAGCAATAGTATATGTTATCTTCTGCCCTTGTAAGCAGTAGCGTACCTAGGAGGGGGAGGTCCGCCCCGGGTGCACGCCCCAAGGGGGTGCACAGGAGAGAAAGCTGATCGTGGACGACGGGGGACCCGCGGGGTTAAATATAACTCGAGCCGCGAGGCTTGTCTTCTGCTCCTACCTGCCCTGCCGTTCACATATAGCTGATTGGAAGTCTTCCCCGATTGTCAGCGCTGACGTCGGAGGGAGGGCTTAAGCAAAGCCTGCCCTCCGATGTCAGCGCTGACGTCGGGGAAGACTTCCGATCGGCTATGTATGCGCGGCAGGACAGGCAGAAATAGAAGACAAGCCTCGCGGCTCGAGCTACGTTTTGCTGAGAAAGTTGCTAAGATGGGCTGGGAAGCAAACGTGGAACACAAAAGAGGGGAGGGAGTGCGTTTTGGACACAAGGCCAAACTTGGGAGAGAGGAAGGGAGGGAAAGAGATAGGAATAGAAGAAAGGAGAATTTTTTGTCATAGGGAGGGAGTGAGGTACAGACAGTGGCATACCAAGGTGGGAGTGGGGTGGGGTGGGGATGGGGGCAGTCCACCACGGGTTTATGCCCCAAGGGGGTGCACAGCTGGCCACCCTCAAGTGTTCTCCCTGGGCTGGCAAACTGTGTCTCTTTAGCCACTTGAGTGCCACCGCCGCCATCGGGAAAAGGCCGGCGCCGAGTTCTCCCTGCTTTTCCCTGCGAGGCTGACCAACTCTCACCACCTGCGTCAATTCTGACGTCGGAGAGGACGTCCTGGGCCAGCCAATCGCTGCCTGGCTGGCCCAGAATGTCCTCTCCGACGTTAGAATTGACGTTGGGTGACGAGAGTTGGTCGACCCCGCAGGGAAGAGAAGCAGGGCGAACTCGGCGCCGGCCTGTTCCCGATGGCAGCAGTGGCAGCCTATTCCCCAGTGGTGGTAGCAGCATTTTCCCAATGGTGGTGGCATAGGGGAGGGCAGGGAGAAAGAAAGAAAGGGGGGGGGGGACAGGGAGCCAGAAAGAAAGAAAGGGGGCAGGGTGAAACTAAGAAAAATGGGGTGCGGAGAAAGAGAGAAAGACAGACATACAGAACGAAAGGGGGTATGGAGAGAGAAAAAGAAAGAAGAGGGCAGGGTGAAACAAAGAAAGAAATGGGGCATGGAGAGTGAGAGAAAAACAGACATACAGAAAGAAAGGGGGTATGGAGAGAGAGAAAAAGAAAGAAAGGGGCAGGGTGAAACAAAGAAAAAGTTTGGGGAGGGAATGAGGTCTGGAGGAGAAGAAGCATACAGGAGGCTGAAAGAAGGGAAGAAATATTGGATGCACAGTCAGAAGAATAAAGTGCAACCAGAGACAGATGAAATTACCAAAGGTAGGAAAAATGATTTTATTTTCAATTTAGTGATCAAAATGTGTCCGTTTTGAGAATTTATATATGCTGTCTATATTTTGCACTATGGCCCCCTTTCACTAAACCGCAATAGTGTTTTTTAGCGCAGGGAGCCTATGAGTGTTGAGAGCAGCATGGGGCATTCAGCGCAGCTCCCTGCGCTAAAAAAATGCTATTGCGGTTTAGTAAAAAGGGAGGGGGAATATTTGTCTATTTTTGTATAGTTACTGAGGTGACATTGCATAAAGTCATCTGCCTTGACCTCCTTAAAAACCCGCAAAATATAAATGATAATTAACATTTTCTCTACGTACAGCGTGCTTTGTGTTTTAAAAATTTTATTGTTGGTAGATCATTTTGACTTGGCCACAAAGGTAAGGGGGAGGGAGGGAGGGGAGCTGCTGAAAGACATCTAGTAATCCTTGCAGGCTTGACTGTGCAGGGAATTATTTTTGTAAAATAATGTTTTGTTATGTGACTGGCATTATTTAGACTTTAATTTCTATGAATGAATAGAATGAAAATGATATAAAATTACTTGCTTGTTTTAATGTGCGTGCGCTGAAGGAAAGTGGAGAGAGAGTGGGCTGAGGACGCTGAAGGGAAATGGGAAAGAGAGAGTGGGGAGAAGACGCTGATTTATAAATTGACAATTGTACAGAATATTGTTTCTTTTTATACTTTAATATAAACAATTCAAGGCTTGTGTGGATGGAATCAGGTGGTTTGCAGGGATGGGGACCGAGCTTACGGGGATTAGTCCAATAAAATGGTATTTTTTTATTTCTCATTATTTGTTTTATTTTTATTTGTTAATTTGTAAAGTGGTGATTATTATGTATCAGTTTTTTAAATTTACATCTACTGTCTTTATATTTTGCACTGTATTAGAGGACATGTGTTACTGTTTTTGTAATGTTGCATTGTATCCAGGGTCTGGTTTCTTGGCGGTTCAGTTTAACTTTTGTCTACATATTTCTATTTTTAGTTTGTGATTATTCCATATTGGACGAGGGTGTATCTCTGTTCTGTGTGTATGAAAAGAACATAGTTTTCAGTTGGTATTGACTACAGGATCAATTGACTTGTTTAGTTTTACAATGTATGTGTTGGTGTTCTAGTGCTCACTGCAGTGTTTAAGATGCTGCCTTTTTCCTAGGTACAATCTTGTTGTGCGATATGTGGATTGTTACTAAAAATCACATTTTTCATATAAATGGGGGAGGGGGTGTGTCAAAAAATGATGGGCCCCGGGTGCCACATACCCTAGGTACGCCATTGTCTGTAAGAAAGTATATGTGGGAAGAACTATGCATTCGATGAAAATCAGATTGAATGAACATAAAGCCAAAATTAAAAATCAACATTTCTTGGCCCTGATAGTATTGAATTGGATACACTCTGAACATCAGCTTACAGATATAAGATGGAGGATTATTGATACCATCCCAGTAAGACCAACAAACTATCACTCCACTATAAAACACTGTGCATAAACTTATAGAAAAACCACACTCAAAATCTTACTACAACTTAACACTAACTTCAAGGACTCAAAAAACCGCAATCGTGTCACTGTAAATATTACATCAAATTCTAATATACCACCTAGTGAGAAAACAGAACAGGTGTGCTACAGATCTTTACACAGAAGCTACATGCTAACAGAATATTTCATCTTGGTCTAAGGCATAAAATACAGGCAGACCCTCAACAAATATCAAGGGTCAAGGCTCAGATATACTGCCTTTCTGTGGATACAATCAAATTGGTTTACCTATACTATATGCAGGAAATGTACTTTTTCTGTCCCTAGTGGGCTCACAATCTGTTTTGTATCTAGTGCAATGAAGGGTTAAGTGACTTGCCCAGGGTTACAAGGAGCTGTAGTGGGAATTAAACCCAGTTCCCCAGGTTGTCAGGCTGCTGCACTAGCCATTAAACTACTTAGACTATTCCACCACAGATCATTTAATATCTATATATTGTATGAAGGGGAAAAATGAATTGGAATCTCAAATTGTCAAACGTTGCTTATACAGCAGATAGAAATAGAAACTGAAATGCAAGATATCAAAGATCCACATTTCCAAAATATGGCATATTACAATAAATAAATTTAAAAAATTCTGTCTTTATTGTCTGAGTGTTTTATTGTCCATTCACTATGATCTTTCTTATACTTTTCTTGTTTCTCCCCTCCCCCGTCTGCAGTTTCACATCCATTTTTCATTTTCCTATCCATCCAGCATTTCCCCTCTGTGTCCCTGTCTTTATCCTCCCCCTATGTTCAGAATATTGCCCCCCCCCCCTGTGCTCTTCTCCCATCCCTTTCCCAGCACAGCTGATGGCACTCTTCTTTTTCCATGTGAAAAAGTCAATTGACAATGTTATCTGGCATATAAATTTGTGCTTAAGAATGATTCGGTCTTGGATGCAAGCAAATTGGTTTAAAGTGAACATGAAGGAAAAACAAATGCTATTATTGCCTGATAATTTGGTTCTGAGGTTCCTGTTCAGGTGACCGTTGATGATATTAAGATTCCCATTGTTTCAGAAACTAGGTATTTAGGAATCATTGTTGATTTTGCTCTATCTTTTAATCTGCAATTGCAGAATGCTATTCAAATGATATTCTTCAAAATAAGATTGATTAGAAGATATTTATAAATACTGATATTGATATTTATAAATTTAGATTGTTAGTTTAACTATTCTATCTTTCCTTATAATGTAACTGTAATATTAATTTTCTTGGATCTTGAGGGGTTTTTTTTTTCTTTTCGTTCAATGTTCTTTACTTTCCATGGGGTACTTTCTTTTCCTCCCTCTTTTTGTATATCTATGTAATGTTAGCGATGGCTTCTCTTGTATGCTTAATTAGATTGTGAGCCCATTTGAGACGTGGAGAATAGCTCAATGCCTATATTTAGGCCCTCTTTTACAAAGGCATGCTAAATCAACGTGTGCGCTAACCGCTAAAACGTCCATAGGATAACGTACATATTAACGTTTAGCACGTGTTTAGTGCATGCTAATATTTAGCTCAAGCTAAAAAGCTTAGCGCACCTTTGTAAAAGAGGAGGTTAGTATTGTAAACCACTTAATACCTATGTTCAAGCGATATATCAAATGCAATAAATCCAATCCCAAAAGGCTTGACATCTCCGGCCAATTTTAGATCTACTGTACAATTGCTTGCAATGCCTTATTGGACTATTGTAACTTGTACTAGGGGCTACCAAAATTTATGTTTCATGAACTTCAGATAAGCACAAAATGCTGCTGCCCCCCAAGGATTCCTCTGATTCCTTGAATAGTAGGCAAGCACCTATCACATATTACTCACCCGCTCCTGAAGTTCTAAGCCTCTCCTTAAGAGCAGAAGGGCTGAAGAGGTTCCTATGCAGCCCCTCCTAAACAGAAATCTGTGGGGTTATTGGGGTTCATGTTGTCTAATGGGGCAGGCATGATGCTCATTCATTATGCCAGACTTCAAAATGGTCAATAAGATTTCTAGCAGTGATATTGCATATATGGAAGCCTGATATCTAACAGTAATACCATGGTATCATTTTGAGGGTTAGTGTCATTAAGGTAGGAGTTAAGTGAGCATTGCTCCCACTCCACTAAACTCTAGGGACTTCACAGTAACCACAAGTAGTGGGTTGGGAGTGGAGGACTGCAGGTGAAGCCTCCTCAGCTTTTCTGTCTTCTGGAGATCTTTGGGCTTGCTCACTACATGAAAAATCATGGGTAATCCGGTGGAGGGTTCTCCTGCCATGGGTAGAAGCCATCAGGGGGATGGATTCTGTAGGGGTTCTCTTTTTGATGGGAGAATGTCAAAGAGCTAAATGGGATTGGATTTTGAGAGATATCTGTGGGCAGTGGTATGCAGTCAGGGCCTTCAATGAAGGCCCTGACCATGGCTGCCGGCTCTGTACTGTTCATTCTTGGCTTCTTCCACTTCCATGCAGGCTGCTCACTCCTGGCTCCTCCTCTGTGCTCACATAGTCCTGAGCCTCATGTCATCAGGAGATTATCTCCAGTTATTGAATCCCCTCAAGGCTGACAACTGACCAATCAGAGGTTAGCAGAGAATTCAGGCTCCTCGTCTGTACTGTCTTGCCATCCTTTAGCACAGGAGCATCCCAGATTTGGAGTCCCATCCCCACTTTATTTTAATTTCATTGGTGTGTTTGGCCCAGAGGATACTACTCTAAATTTGATTGGCTGAACAGAAGCTGCCTGCTACCTGATCAATCAATCAAAATTCAGACTATTGCCTCAGGGCCTTTGGTGGACAATGAATCCAGGGTTGTAGCCATGGGTGGGCCTAGGTCCTACCACGTTCATCTGAGGCCCACTCACTTCCACCTGAAGTCCACCATGGAAGGAGTGTACCTATTTGCCGGTAAGAGGAAAGCAGGTTTTGTTTCGGTCAGGCTTCTCCCACAGGTCTAGCACCTCCACGACTTCCTTTCCTTTTCTCTCCCCTGCCACCATGGTGCACTTCGCTTTCAGTGCCACTTCGTACAGGCCTGCTCTAGATCCTTTCTTCTGCAGCAGAGAGAAGACCTTGCAGCAGGCTGAAAGAGGTGCTGAAAGCAAAGTGCACCATGGTGGCAGGGGAGAGAAAAGGAAAAGAAGCCACTATGATACAGGTCATGCAGGGGAAGGGAGAATCATGAATCTTCAATGGGGGCTGGTAAGAAGAGAGAGAGGCAATGGACCTGCAAGGGGGCTGGTGAGAGGATAGGGAAGCAATGGACCTGCCAAGGGGGTACTAGTGAGAAGGAGAGAGGCAATGGACCTGAAAAGGGGGACTGACGAGATGGAAGACTAACAATGGATCTGCAAGAGGGGAGCTGATGAAAGGGAAGAGAGCAATGGACTTATAAGAGGGGTTGGAGCCGCCAAGCTTCTCTTGTTGTTTTCTCTGGTGGTGAGAGGTGATATGCTTGGACCACTGAGCCCCTCTTTTTGCTTCACTGGAGGTGTTACATGTTTAGATTTTGTTAACTAGTTTGTGTCTTGTGTTAAGGAAATGTTCATAGATGTCAAAAGCAGCCATACCATCAGTTTAGCTCAAAGCCAGAAGGTTTGCATTCTTATTAACTGGTTCTGTTTCCAGTGTTAAGGATATTTTCACAAATGTTTCAGGCAACTATACTCTCAGTTTGGCTCATAGTGACAATGTGGTGGTTAATGTAACTTGTTTAAAAAAAAAAAAAGGTTTGAACAAGTTCCTGGAGGAAAAGTCCATAGTCTGCTGTTGAGATAGACATGGGGGAAGCCACTGCTTGCCCTGGTTCAGTGGCATGGAATGCTGCTACTATTTGGGTTTTTGCCAGGTACTTGTGACTTGGATTTTGCTCTATGAAGATAGCATGCTGGGTTAGATGGACCACCCAGTAAAGCTACTCTTACATTTTTATGTTATTAGGACCTGAAGAAGGAACGAGTGATAAGGCAAACTTATTTTATTTTGTTGCATACACCTTGACATCTGCTGTCTACTTTCACATCTTGCTTGTGGGTCCACAATAACTTGCTGCTTCAACCTCAAAATATTACAAAGATTGCATTGCTCAGAGCATGGTTTTGATGGAATCTGCAGTTATACACCACGCAATGTCAACCTGCGTATACCTGAAGGATAGTCTTCCGAAAGGTGTAAGTGATACAAAACTTAAGTTTCTTCACTTCAATGCAGGTCAAAAGGAGAACTAGCAAATGCTATAGGTGACTCTCAGACACAGACTAAGATGTGGCATTTTTCAGTATAAACAGTGAGCCCATTAAACTTGGTTAAGAGTATGCATTGCACTAATGTATCAGCACAAAACAGTAGAGATGAACCAGGGCGCTATATCTCTTTAATTTGAAAACAACACACTCAACACACATGTGTTTTGGCCCTATGGCCTGCTTCAGGAGTCTAAAGCACAAAATATGGTTTGTAAAAATACAAAGCAGCAATTAACTTTAAACAGAACAATATACAATATATGGCTAAACAAAGGAATAACATAATTCTCCTTAGGGCATATACAAACAAAATGATTTACAAACAAAGCTGAGGCTGTGATGTATATAAAGCAAGGAATGACGCAAAAATATAGTGATCAACAAAAATCACTTGAACAATAGTATGTTTAGATCATAAACGACAAAAAGTCAATCAAGTTGTGCTGTGTTTTACATAATATCTCATTGATACTAACAATTGATAAAGCACAAAAACATAGGAATGAGGGAGAACGTCAAGAAGAAGGACCTTAATAATTTACAAACCAACTGAGTACATGTGCCTATAAATATATGCATTAACTCTTATCCCACCCTTTTACCAAAAGCATAGGGCATTTTTTTAGCACCGGCCATGGCCATAACAGCTCCAATGCTCATAGAATTCCTGATCTGAATCTAGTAACAAACATAGTAACATATTAACATAGTAAATGATGGCAGATAAAGACCCAAATGGTCCATCCAGTCTGCCCAACCTGATTCAATTTAAATTTTAAATTTATTTTTTTTCTTCTTAGCTATTTCTGGGCAAGAATTCAAAGCTCTACCTGGTACTGTGCTTGGGTTCCAACTGCCGAAATCTCTGTCAGAACCTACTCCAGTCCCTCTACACCCTCCCAACCATTGAAGCCCTCTCCAGCCCATCCTCCCCCAAGTGGCCATATACAGATACAGATCATGCAAGTCTGCCCAGTACTGGCCTTAGTTCAATATTTAATATTATTTTCTGATTCTAGATCCTCTGTGTTCATCCCACGCTTCTTTGAACTCCGTCACCGTTTTCCTCTCCACCACCTCTCTCGGAAGCACATTCCAGGCATCCACCACCCTCTCCATAAAGTTGAATTTCCTAACATTGCTCTTGAATCTACTACCCCTCAACCTCAAATTATGTCATCTGATTTTACCATTTTCCTTTCTCTGGAAAAGATTATGTTCTACATTAATACCCTTCAAGTATTTGAACGTCTGAATCATATCTCCCCTGTCCCTCCTTTCCTCTAGGGTATACATATTCAGAGCTTCCAGTCTCTCCTCATATGTCTTCTGGCGCAAGCCTCCTATCATTTTTGTCGGCCTCCGCTGGACTGCTTCAAGTCTTCTTAAGTCCTTCTCCAGATACGATCTCCAAAACTGAACACAATACTCCAAGTGGGGCCTCACCAACGACCTGTACAGGGGCATCAACACCTTCTTCCTTCTACTGGTTACGCCTCTCTTTATACAGCCCAGCATCCTTCTGGCAGCAGCCACCGCCTTGTCACACTGTTTTTTCACCTTTAGATCTTCAGACACTATCACCCCAAGGTCCCTCTCCCCGTCCGTGCATATCAGCTTCTCACCTCCCAGCATATACAGTTCCTTCTGATTATTAATCCCCAAATGCATTATTCTGCATTTCTTTGCATTGAATTTTAGTTGCCAGGCATTAGACCATTCCTCTAACTTTTGCAGATCCTTTTTCATATTTTCCGCTCCCTCTTTGGTGTCTACTCTGTTACAAATCTCTGTTACAAACTGTTCTTTCTAGCCCTTCAGCAATGTCACTCACAAACATATTGAACAGGATCGGCCCCAGTACCAAACCCTGAGGGACTCCACCACTCACCTTTCTTTCCTTCAAGTGACTTCCATTAACCATCACCCTCTGGTGTCTGTCCGACAGCCAGTTTCTAACCTAGTTTGCCACTTTGGGTCCTAACTTCAGCCTTTACAAGTTTGTTCAAGAGCCTCCTACGAGGAACCGTTTCAAAAGCTTTGCTGAAATCTAAGTAAATTACATCGAGCATATGTCCTCAATCCAGTTCTCCGGTCACTCAATCAAAAAATTCAATCAGGTTCCTTTTGTGAATAGGGACCACTTTCACTCATTCCCCGGGAACCACTATAGAGAGCTGCACGGGAACGGGGACGACGGAAATCCTGCGGGACCCGTGGGTTCCACCTTTGGGTCACGGGGATCCCATGGGGACGCCCCCTAGGGTCGCGGGGATCCCGTGGGGATGCCTCCGAGGGTCGCGGGGTTACTGCGGGGCTGGATGTACTCAGTCGCGCGGTTCTTCTTCTCCCTACCTGCTCTGCTTGCAGCACAGAGCCGAACGGAAGTCTTCCCGACGTCAGCGCTGACGTCGGAGGGGAGGAAGGGCTTAAACAAAGCCCTCCCTCCCTCTGACGTCAGCGCTGACGTCGGGAAGACTTCTGTTCGGCTCTGTGCGGCAGGCAGGGCAGGTAAGGAGAAGGAGAGTAGCCTCGAGGGTTCGAGTGGCTACCAAGGGAGGGGGGCAGTCCGCCCTGGTTGCAGCATAGCCGGCCAGGTCCCCTTACTTTTGTGGCACTTCCCCGACCGACAACAGCCCCGGTCCGACAATCCTCCCTGCCCTGTAGCCGCAAATCTAAATTACCTTCTTACAGCAGCTGTAAGAAGGTAATTTAGATTTGCGGTTAAGGGAAGGGAGGTTTGTCGGACCGGGGCTGTTGTCGGTCGGTCGGGGAAGTGCCACAAAAGTAAGGGGACCTGGCCGGCTGTGCTGCACCCGGGGCGGTAGAGAAGGGGGGGGAAGAAGGACGCTGAAAGCACTGGGGAAGACAAAGGGGTGGAGAAGGACGCTGAAAGGCCATGGGAAAGACGGGCGGGGGGAAGGACTCTGAAAGCACTTGAAGACAGAGGAGGGAGAAGGACACTGAAAGCACATCGGGAAGACAAAGGGGTGGAGAAGGAGCTGAAAGGCCATGGGAAGGGTGGGGGGGAAGGACTCTGAAAGCACTTGTGGAAGACAGAGGAGGGAGAAGGACGCTGAAAGCACATGGGGAAGACAAAGGGGTGGAGAAGGATGCTGAAAGGACATGGGGAAGACGGGGTGGGTGTGGGGGGTGGAGAAGGATGCTGAAAGGCCATGGGGAAGACAGAGAGGGAGAAGGATGCTGAAAGGACATGGGGAAGCAGAAGGACGCTGACAGGACATGGGGAAGATGGGGGGGAGAAGGACGCTGAAAGGAAATGGGGAAGAGAGAGTAGGGAGAAGACGCTGGCAGGGAAGAAGACAGATGCCAGACTATGGAGGGAGCGGAGAGAAGAAGATGGGTGCCAGACCAATTTGGAAGGGGGAAGAAAGGGAGAGGCACAAAAACAGAGCAAATGGAAGATGCAGAAGGAAGAGAGACAATGGATGGAAGGAATTGAATGAGAACATGAGGAAAGCAGAAACCAGGCAACAAAGGTAGGAAAAGAATTCTATTTCTTTTTTTTTTTTGCTTCAGGATAAAGTAGTATATTAGTTGTGTTGATAAAAATGTATAAACATTAGAGGCTCTGGTAGAAACCCATTTACAAATAAGCAAAAAGACTTTATTAATTTGAAAATATTAATTGGGAAGAATACATACTTTGTAAATGGGTTTCTACCAGAGCCTTTAATTCAGTAGCATAATTAAATGAAATAACTATTTCTGAAGTTAATGGGGACGGGTGGGATTCCTCATGGGGACGGGTGGGATTCCTCGCAGGGACGGGTGGGGACGGAGGGATTCCTTATGGGGACGGGTGGGGACGGGTGGGATTCCTCACGGGGATGGGTGGGGATGGGTGGAACATTGGCGGGGACGGGTGGGATTTCTGTCCCCGCGCAACTCTCTAAACCACTCCCGTCTCCAGAGATTTGTTGAACAAGTCTTTAATAGGACCCACCAGAACCTCTCTGAACTCCCTCAATATCCTGGGATGGATCTCATCTGGTCCCATCGCTTTGTCCACCTTCAGTTTTTCAAGTTGCTCATAAGCACTCTCCTCCATGAACGGCACAGAATGTGCTTCATTTTCTCATGTAACTTTGCTATATAATCTCGGTCCTTCTCCAGGATTTTCTTCTGTGAACATAGAACAGAAGTATTTGTTTAGCACATTTGCTTTCTCCTCATCACTTTCCACATATTGGTTCCCAGCATCTTTTAGCCTAGCAATTCCATTTTTCATCTTCCTTTCACTAATATATCTGAAAAAATTTTTGTCTCCCTCTTTTACATTTTTTGCCATTTGTTCTTCCGCCTGTGCTTTCGCCAGATGTATCTCTCTCTTGGCTTCTTTCAGTTTCACCCTGTAGTCCTTTCTGCACTCCTCTTGGGTTTTTTTTTATATTTCATGAACGCCAACTCTTTCGCCTTTATTTTCTCTGCCACCAGTATGGAGAACCATATCGGTTTCTTTTTTCTCTTGTTTTTATTTATTTTCTTCACATAAAGGTCCGTAGCCATTTTTTATCACTCCTTTCAGCTTAGACCACTGTCTTTCCACTTCTCTTATGTCCTCCCATCCTAACAGCTCTTTCTTCAGGTACTCTCCCATTTCATTAAAGTCCGTAGGTTTGAAATCTAGGACTTTAAGTAACGCGCGTCCACTCTCTACTTAAGCCATTATACCAAACCATTTGATGATCGCTACTTCCCAGGTGAGCACCCACTCGAACATTAGAGATACTCTCTCCATTTGTGAGGACCAGATCCAATATCGCTTTTTCCCTCTTGGGTTCCGTCACCATTTCTCTGAGCAGAGCCTCTTGAAAGGCATCCACAATCTCCCTACATCTTTCCGATTCCTCAGATGGAACATTCCAGTCCGCATCCTTTCACCTATTTTCCTATCAAAGAGTTACCGGCAGCAGCAGCGCTTCTCACACATTGCCCGCTGCTAACCTGAAAGCCTTGCTTCTGCCAGGACTACTCAGCCAAAAATAGAAGTTGTGTCAGTGGGGGTGGCAGCGGCAGAAAGGAGGCTTCTGGGTTAGCCGTAGGAAACACATGGGAAATGCTGCTGCAGCTGACAACCCTTTAATAGGAAAATTTGTGAAGGAACAAACTGAAGATGGTGCCTGAGGCCTGAGTGCTTGTTGTTTAAGGAAGGGAGAGAGCAAGCAAGCCTAACCTAAGGCCCAGTGGTTAAGCTGGTTCTGACTCCTCTGTACATATTATGATAGCATTATTTTAAAGGATAAAATGTTATACGAAAAACCTGTTATCCTACTTTTATTCACAGGCTGTTTAGGTAGAAAGAAAGTACAGGATTCTATAAACAAAAAATTTGAAGCAAAAAAAAAATATATATCTATTGATCAGGCATTCAGCACAGATAAGAGATGAAAACATTTAAGCAAACTAGGTGTAAAATGCTGATTTACAGGAATCCAGCAAGGCTACAGCCATGGCGAAGATCAGGGGAGCCTGGCAGCAGGGATCCCATTCTCCACTGGTGGAGGAAATCAGTAAGGTTGGGACCACCATGAGACTGGAGAAGACTGGCAGCAGGAATCTCATTCCAGCTGGCAAAAGAAATCAGGAGGGCCATGGTCACAGTGAAGATAGGATTAATCAGCCTCACTCTATCCACCACTGGAAGAAGAATTGCACATAGGTACCTCATATAACATTAAGGCATGCCTAAAAATTTGTGTGGTGCAAGTAGGCATGTATTTGAAGAGTAGATGCTCAGGGATGGAGTTTGGGTAGACCATGGATGGAATCATGATTTGCACTTGTGTTTTATAAAATACACATATATACAGCTATGTTTTAATTACTAACATTTATTCCTGCTCATGAGAAGGTATAAATCGCCATATCCTCAATGTAAGTATAATTTCTGTGAGATTTTGTGCTAGTATTTTATAAAGACACATAGTTACAAAGTGCCTTTATAAAATAGGTTACAAAGAGGCACCTTCCTTCTCAATTGACCTAGGTGCCCTGTTTTAAAATTACCCTCATAAAGCATGCCACCCAAAAGCTAGAGAGGAAAAGTATAAGAAAATGGGGAACTTCAAATTGAATGTCGCTGCAGTCTAAATGTGACAATGCAAAATTATTGAGAAGAAAAGTAATATGCAAAATAATTATAATAAGTTAAATGAATGTGTCAACTTTTATCATTTGAAATTGGCAGATAACAGCGTACTTGGGCCGGGGGAAAAAGTTGCATCCACAGTGAAAATTGTAGCATGTGCTGGGAAAATAGAAGTAGCCTTTATCCAGTTCAAGGTAGCTTTTTTTTCCATTTCTCTATGCATAATCTTATCAGCTAACTTTTCTGTCTGGTTCTCAGGATCAGAGGTTAACATGTGTGACTGCCTTATCCACAACTTATGGTTATAAAATATTTCTGCTGGTATAAGACTGTGACTCATGGGGATGACCAATAATTTATCAAGGTAAGATAAAGGTCTGTGCCAGGGTCTCTTGCATTCTGTAAATTTCCACAATGTTGACTTTTCTCTGAAGAAAACCACAAGCTTGTGGAAATTGAAGACTGCAGGGCTTATGAACTAAACCAAATTAAAAACAGCAAAATGTCTCACAGTTTGGATTGATTTGCACAGTTACTAATTACTAATATTAGGGCTTTAACGCGTGGAATAGCGCGCACTACAATGCCGCACGCGCTAGACACTAATGCCAACACGAGGTTAGCACGCGCTAATCTGTTGCTTGCACTAAAAATGCTAGCGCACCTAAGGGCTCCTTTTATCATGCCGCGCTAGTAGGGTTAATGCGCGTGACTTTTCATCACGCGTTAACCCCCGCGCTGGCTAAAAACTACCTCCTGTCAAAGCAGCACCTGATTGATGTAGCCTGACTTTAATACCAGGAAGAGGTGGTCAGAAAATACCGCAAATTATTTTCAGCACCCGCCGGCGCCCCAGCTACCCTCTCCTGCCTTTGATTAACTCCTAAACCACATTCGTGGTTTTTCAAAATTTGCGGGTGTTCCTGGAATTTCGGGGGAGTACTGTATATCCAATTAAATAATAGTACAGATGAAAAGAAAACATGACTCTAGGAAAAACCTAACTCAAATCTGACCCACATGGGTCTTTAAGAAATGTCTTTAAAAGCAGTTTCTAAAAGTTAAGAATATCCATACCTGGTGAGATGAATAGTCCATTTATCCCATGTTCCTGTTTCCAACAGTTGCCAATCCAAGTCACAATACCTGGCAGAAACCTAAATAATAGCATCTTTCCATGTTACCAATCCCAGGGCATGCAATGAATACCTATGTCTGCCTCAATAGAAGATTTTGGACCTTTTTAAACCCGGACAAGCTAACTGCTCTTATCACATCCTGAGGCAACATTTTGAGGATGGTGGGCCTGCCGGATGGACGGGCTTGGGACCCGTCCATATGGCCAACTTGTTTTAAGGTAAGGGGGTGTCGGGGTGGGGGGGTGGTGTCATGGGGATGGCGGGAGGGTCTCACGGGTCAGTAGGTGGGGGGGTGTTAGGTGGGTCAATCAGGGGTTTGGGGGGTGGTCGTGGGGAGGGCTGCATCGGGGCAGGAGGGCCTGGGATCCCTCCTGCTCATATATTAGTGGGGGTAGGGGGGTCTCCGGGGCAGGAGGGCTTGGGCTCCCTCCTGCCCCGATCGAGTCGGAGGGCATCTCTCCTGATGCGGGTCGCAGCAGTTCGGGTAGAGGGGTGATCGCCATCGCGGCAGGGCAGATGAGCCATCTCTCCTGCCACGATGGTTGTGGTGGGAGGTGGGTAGGTTGCCGGGCCACTGAGCTGATCGCGGCAGACGGCATCTGCTCAGCGCCCCCTTTTCCGGCACTTATACCTGTTTTGATTTGGTCTAAGTCAAAATGTATAAGTGCCGACTAGGCAACCTGCCTAAACTTTTGGATATACCTGCTGTACACCTATGTCGGCCCTTTCCCCTCCTCTAAAAACACCTCTTTTCACTCTATATGTTTAGAGGCAGGGGAAAGGCCTAAGCTGGTTTTAGATACATCTAAAACCAGCTTTGGTTATGGGTACTTGGACGATCAAGTTTTTTGATCGTCCAAGTACCCATTTAGGCCACTTTTTAGACATTTTTTTTCTTTGATGAGCCCCATAGCCAATCACCCTATGTTTGAAAGGCTAGGGTGAAGAGCTATGCTTTCAGAAGTATAGGTAGTCTGGAGTTAGACATAGCCCCTCTGAGAGTTAATTCCAGAGCTGTTAGCTGGCTCTATAAATGAGGAAATTCAATGCCAATGCTCGGACCCTGCTCAGTATTAAATTTCTGGGTTTATTGCTGGCAGAGGCAAGCAAATGCTTATTGCCACCCATTGAATATTGGGCCCTATGTGTCTAGACATCTGACCTCCAGAATGGGTTATATTTCACATATGAGGGGGTGCTGAAAAGTTATTATCACAACCAAGGAGAGAATGATATGTAGCCATTAAACTAGTCATTCCACACTTTTCCTGACACTTTTCATTTCATTTAAAATTGTTGAAACAAAAAGTGGCAAGAAAAGTGTGGAATAACTAGTTTAATGGCTCCACATCATTCTCTTCTTGGTTGGACAGAGAACTTTTCAGCGGCCCCCTCATAAACACAATGTTATGAAATACTTACAAGTGGAAGTAAATTGCTTTCTCTCCTCTGATTCCTGACAAGAAAGAAGATTGAGCAGAGAAACATACAAATGTTTGTTTTTTGTTTTCCTTTATAGGTTCCTTTCTCAATTGATAACACTATAAATACCTAAAAGCTAACGGTTTAAAAAAAATCTGTAGGATAGTAGTAAACCTCACATAGCTTATTTGATATGCGTGTCATTTTTAATTTTTTTCCATAAAATTGCATTGAATCTCTAACTCGGGTGTTTTTTACTTTCATCCCTCTTTTACGTAAATGAAAATTATTTATCCTTTAAAGGGTTTATTTTTATGTGTCCATTGGTCTAACTATTTTGTGGCTTGTGCTGAATATTCATAAAATTCTACATAGTAACATAGTAGATGACGGCAGATAAAGACCCGAATGGTCCATCCAGTCTGCCCAACCTGATTCAATTTAAATTTTTATTTTTTTTTATTTTTTTCTTCTTAGCTATTTCTGGGCGAGAATCCAAAGCTTTACCCGGTACTATGCTTGGGTTCCAACTGCTGAAATCTCTGTTAAGACTTACTCCAGCCCATCTACACCCTCCCAGCCATTGAAGCCCTCCCCTGCCCATCCTCCACCAAACGGCCATACACAGACACAGACCGTACAAGTCTGCCCAGTAACTGGCCTAGTTCAATATTTAATATTATTTTCTGGTTCTAAATCTTCTGTGTTCATCCCACGCTTCTTTGAACTCAGTCACAGTTTTACTCTCCACCACCTCTCTCGGGAGCGCATTCCAGGCATCCACCACCCTCTCCATAAAGTAGAATTTCCTAACATTGCCCCTGAATCTACCACCCCTCAACCTCAAATTATGTCCTCTGGTTTTACCATTTTCCTTTCTCTGGAAAATATTTTGTTCTACGTTAATATCCTTTAAGTATTTGAACGTCTGAATCATATCTCCCCTGTCTCTCCTTTCCTCTAGGGTATACATATTCAGGGCTTCCAGTCTCTCCTCATACGTCTTCTGGTGCAAGCCTCCTATCATTTTCGTTGCCCTCCTCTGGACCACCTCAAGTCTTCTTACGTCTTTCGCCAGATACGGTCTCCAAAACTGAACACAATACTCCAAGTGGGGCCTCACCAATGACCTGTACAGGGGCATCAACACCTTCTTCCTTCTACTGACTACGCCTCTCTTTATACAGCCCAGCATCCTTCTGGCAGCAGCCACTGCCTTGTCACACTGTTTTTTCGCCTTTAGATCTTCGGACACTATCACCCCAAGGTCCCTCTCCCCGTCCGTGCATATCAGCTTCTCTCCTCCCAGCATATACGGTTCCTTCCTATTATTAATCCTCAAATGCATTACTCTGCATTTCTTTGCATTGAATTTTAGTTGCCAGGCATTAGACCATTCCTCTAACTTTTGCAGATCCTTTTTCATATTTTCCACTCCCTCTTCGGTGTCTACTCTGTTACAAATCTTGGTATCATCTGCAAAAAGGCACACTTTTCCTTCTAACCCTTCAGCAATGTCACTTACATACATATTGAACAGGATTGGCCCCAGCACCGAACCCTGAGGGACTCCACTAGTCACCTTTCCTTCCTTCGAGCGACTTCCATTAACCACCACCCTCTGGCGTCTGTCCGACAGCCAATTTCTGACCCAGTTCACCACTTTGGGTCCTAACTTCAGCCCTTCAAGTTTGTTCAACAGCCTCCTATGAGGAACTGTATCAAAGGCTTTGCTGAAATCCAAGTAAATTACATCTAGCATATGTCCTCGATCCAGCTCTCTGGTCACCCAATCAAAAAATTCAATCAGGTTCGTTTGGCACGATTTACCTTTTGTAAAGCCATGTTGCCTCGGATCCTGTAACCCATTAGATTCAAGGAAATACACTATCCTTTCTTTCAGCAACACTTCCATTATTTTTCCAACAACTGAAGTGAGGCTCACCGGCCTGTAGTTTCCTGCTTCATCCCTGTGACCACTTTTATGAATAGGGACCACATCCGCACTCCTCCAATCTCCAGGAATCACTCCCGTCTCCAGAGATTTGTTGAACAAGTCTTTAATAGGACTCGCCAGAACCTCTCTGAGCTCCCTTAGTATCCTGGGATGGATCTCGTCTGGTCCCATCGCTTTGTCCACCTTCAGTTTTTCAAGTTGCTCATAAACACCCTCCTCCGTGAACGGCGCAGAAGCTACTCCATTTTCTCGTGTAACTTTGCCAGACAATCTCGGTCCTTCTCCAGGATTTTCTTCTGTGAACACAGAACAGAAGTATTTGTTTAGCACATTTGCTTTCTCCTCATCACTCTCCACATATTTGTTCCCAGCATCTTTTAGCCTAGCAATTCCATTTTTTATCTTCCTCCTTTCACTAATATATCTGAAAAAATTTTATCTCCCTTTTTTACATTTTTAGCCATTTGTTCTTCCGCCTGTGCCTTCGCCAAACGTATCTCTCTCTTGGCTTCTTTCAGTTTCACCCTGTAGTCCTTTCTGCTCTCCTCTTCTTGGGTTTTTTTATATTTCATGAACGCCAACTCTTTCGCCTTTATTTTCTCAGCCACTAGGTTGGAGAACCATATCGGCTTCCTTTTTCTCTTGTTTTTATTGATTTTCTTCACATAAAGGTCCGTAGCCATTTTTATCGCTCCTTTCAGCTTAGACCACTGTCTTTCCACTTCTCTTATGTCCTCCCATCCTAACAGCTCTTTCTTCAGGTACTTTCCCATTGCATTAAAGTCCGTACGTTTGAAATCTAGGACTTTAGGTATCGTGCGGCCGCTCTCCACTTTAGCCGTTATATCAAACCAAACCGTTTGATGATCGCTACTACCCAGGTGAGCACCCACTCGAACATTAGAGATACTCTCTCCATTTGTGAGGACCAGATCCAATATCGCTTTTTCCCTTGTGGGTTCCGTCACCATTTGTCTGAGCAGAGCCTCTTGAAAGGCATCCACAATCTCCCTACTTCTTTCCGATTCCGCAGACGGAACATTCCAGTCCGCATCCAGCAGGTTGAAATCTCCCAACAGCAGAACTTCCTCTTTCCTTCCAAACTTTTGGATATCCACAATCAGATCCTTATCAATTTGCTGCGATTGTGTCGGAGGTCTGTAGACTACACCCACGTAGATAGAAGTTCCATCTTCTCTTTTCAGAGCAATCCATATCGCTTCTTCCTCTCCCCAGTTCCCTTGCATTTCGGTCGCTTGGATATTGATCTTTACATAGAGAGCTACTCCTCCACCTTTATGACCATCTCTGTCCTTCCTAAAAAGATTATATCCCGGTATGTTTGCATCCCATCCATGGGATTCACTGAACCATGTCTCTGTGATAGCAACAATATCTAGATCTGCCTCTAATATCAGGGCTTGCAGATCATGAACTTTGTTGCTTAGACTGCGAGCATTTGTGGTCATCGCTTTCCAGCTATTTTTCAGCGATAATCTCCTTTTTCGTATGGATTTTTGTGTCGTTTCACTTTCCATTGCAATACTAAGAAATGAGTTGCTGATATTGCTTATGTTGCAGCCTTTACTACTATCACATCTTTTCTTTTGCTGGGGGTGGTCTCTATAATTGTCCTTCGTACATACACCACCCCCACCTTCTAGTTTAAATGCCTAGAAAAATATTGTCTGAATTTCTCTGCAAGGTTTCTTTTTCCTGCTGTAGTAATATGTAGCCCATCAGTGCAATATAGCTTCTTGTCCTTCCATGTATTTCCCCATCCTCCTATGTACCTGAAGCCTTCTTGATGACACCAGGCTCTGAGCCATCTATTAAAGTCCTCTGTGTTTTTCACTCTTTGCTCTCCTTTTCCATATGCAGGCAGTATTTCAGAAAAAGCTAAAGTCTTTACAAAAGGTTTCACGCCCTCACCAAGCTCCCGAAAAGCTTTCTGTGCTGCAAGTGTGGAGTTGTTGGCCAGGTCATTTGTTCCCAGATGGATAACAACATCAGTGTTAAAATCTTTAGTTTCTTCCTTAATTATAGTCAGTATTTGCCTGGAACTCCTGGTAGCTGAGGATCCTGGAAGACATTTCACTATTTTGGTCTCCTCGCCCTGTGTTCCAAGGTTAATGCCTCTGATGATGGAATCCCCCAACAGTAATAGTTTTCTGTTTTTGGCTTTTTTATTTGTACTTAGGGTGCTCTTGTTCTCTTGAGTTTCTTTCATTGGTTCAAGTCCCACCTCCCTTCTGTTTTCCTGAGTATCGCAGTGCATTAGTGGAGCGAAGGAATTCTGTAGAGGTAATATTAGTGAAGGTGGATGTTTCTGTGTTACATGTCGCAGTCTTCCTGAGCCTACTGTGACCCATTTATTCCTGGGCTGTTTTATTCTTTGAGGTAGAGGTGGTAAGTTGGTATGATTTTGTGGAGTGATGGAAGCTGCTTTAATTGTATTCAATTCCTGTTTAAGTTTGCAGAGCTCCTCCTTAATACTGGCAAGTTGAAGACAGATGGGGCAAGCCTTAAGCCTCCAAATAGTATGTCTTGGAATTAAAGCACCACAGTGATTGCATAGAATAAAGGTCATCTTGATTGGTTGTGAAGTGACTTGATTTGAGTAGTCCTGATTATATGGGTCTCTATATATGAATAGTGGTCCCTGGGGTTGGTGGGACTATAAGTAAGACTACTAGTAAGGCAGAAATATAGGCTCTATACCACCTAAAACACAGTATTTTAAACAAAAATGCAGGTTCTATCAGTGCTACCCTAAAACACAGGATTTATAACAGGATTTTCCCTACTTTAGTCACCCTGAGCCACAGGCACCAGAAATATAGGCTCTATACCACCTAAAACACAGTATTTTAAACAAAAATGCAGGAAGAGTAAATAAGATTTAACAGAGGAAAGAGAAGGATTTATTTTTTTGTGCTTTTTTATATTTTTTTTAGTAAGAAACAGGGAGGAGAAGAGAAATTAAGCAGATATAATGCTGAAAACCAGTGAAAAGAGCAGAATATGAAATGCTGAGTAACTTAGCTTTTAGAAGTTCACAGGGCAGCCTTGTTTCAGCAATGTCCCAAAGATAATGCAATTAACCTTAGAAGTAAAACAGAGCCCCTCCCTTCTCCACCTAATCAGCAGAAAACAATGGCTGAATACTAGTAAGACAGAAATATAGGCTCTATACCACCTAAAACACAGTATTTTAAACAAAAATGCAGGTTCTATCAGTGCTACCCTAAAACACAGTATTTATAACAGGATTTTCCCTACTTTAGTCACCCTGAGCCACAGGCACCAGAAATATAGGCTCTATACCACCTAAAACACAGTATTTTAAACAAAAATGCATGAAGAGGAAATAAGATTTAACAGAGGAAAGAGAAGGATTTATTTTTTTGTGCTTTTTTATATTTTTTTAGTAAGAAACAGGGAGGAGAAGAGAAATTAAGCAGATATAATGCTGAAAACCAGTGAAAAGAGCAGAATATGAAATGCTGAGTAACTTAGCTTTTAGAAGTTCACAGGGCAGCCTTGTTTCTGCCTGCCTATTTGATAATTATATTACTTTAATATGGTATGGAGGAATGAAAGCAGTAATTAAGTTGCTATTCACTACTATTTTGCAGTATACAGTTGTCTTTTTTGAAGGATTGAATATTATCATGTTAGAAAAATTTTCAGGAAATTAATATTTCATTTCTGACCTGATAGCTGAATGCATGTAAATGCAAATACCCAGAACAAAAAGTGGATTTGCTAATCTTCCCTAATGGAATTTCTTCCGCCCCTGAAAACTGTTTTAAAAAGTATCTTAAACATGAAACAAAATGCACAAAGGATTGAGCTGTGCTATTCTTTGTCATTCAGAGACAAAAGTTGCCAGCTTTCTGTGTTCTGGCCAAGAACAGCCTTTGATTTGGACCCCAAAATGCACTTTTTCTTGACTTTCTTTCTTTATTTTTATTTTTTTCCTCTCCAGTGCATTTCAATAGAAGATTATTGCATTTATTTATCCCTTCCCCCCCTTTTTTTTTTTTTTTTACAAAATGCAAGAGGCTTTAGTGCTGGCTGGTGTGCTGAATGCGCTGCTCTGATGGTCACAGAGTTCCTATGAGCATCAGAGCAGCGCAGAACATTCAGCGCACTGGCCAGCACTAAAAAACCCTCTTGCACTGCCCAACAAGCTCAGAACAGGTTATATAGGTTAACAAACATAATTTATAGTCATGAAGGGTTACAATTGGATATAATTACATACAATTGGACATACTTATAATACAATGTGAGCATCTTACGTCAACATATTTCTAGAGTCTAATTCCAATATTCATTTCTTATTTTTCACAAACTGGTTACAATGCGACATAAGTACAATACAATATGTGCATCCTAGTTCAACATATATAGAGGTGCTGGTTCCAATATACATTTTTTGTATTTTCTCATACGACAATAACAATAGGCAAGTTTAGGTGAAGAGATAAGTTTTTATTGCTTTTCTGAAATGTAGGAGTCCTTCAAGGGATCTGATCTGTGGGGTCAATCAATTTCAGTAGTTTGGTAAGAAATGGGAGTAGGATCATTGTCTGGCATTCTGTAGATGGAGGGCACGACCAGGGGGTATTTGAAGACATGTTTCCTCCTGAGAGTGGAATGATCTGTTTGGCATGTATGAAGAAAGCTTAGTTGACATGTAGTCTGGCGCCATGTTGTGCAGGGATTTGTATACCAACATCAAACCCTTAAAGATGCAACGTTTGGCTATGGGTAGCCAGTGGGCTGATGACAGAGCCTGGGAAACAGGGTCTTGGATGGGAATGTTCTTCAGGAGTCCGATTGTTACATTTTGTATACATAGAAAATGCTATATATTCTTTGTTGTGAGACCGTGGAGTAGCGCATTGCAGTAGTTCATGCAGCATGCGGGAGAGGACAAAGGCATAAAGAAGTTTCTGTTCCTTGCAGAGTTTCTCCTTAGGAACTTTTATAGATACCTTAGATAACTACTGCATAATATTTCCTATTTTTTACAAATAACTAGTAAACTGCTCTAGGGCCAAAATAAAAGGGTTGGATTTGTCTCCAAAAGCTGGTAAATATCACACACTGGTCTTCCTTTCATGCCATCTTGGCAGCTGAGAAATCTGATGGGGACAGATTTAACTCAAAGCAAGGCCAGTCTGCATACCTTTATTCAAGCTTTTCTGATATTATGATTGGATAATGGAAATATGTATACTTGGTTTCCAGCCTCTACTCTTAACTGACCAAAAATATTGCAAAACATTGCAATCCACTTTCTACAGTAGACAAGGATCACAAATGTGATCATATCACACCATTATACTTGTGTTTTCATTGGCTTTCAATTTTATACCAAATGAAAGTCAAACTGTTGCTACTGGCTCATAAAGCCTATTACATTAAATTACATTAGTGATTTCTATTCTGCCATTACCTTGCGGATTACATAAGAATTGTCATGATATTTAGAAGTAAATAAGGAATAGTCTGGACATTTTCTGATTTGCTAAGGATTAGATAGTATTGCAGGTGAAGCTTGGGACAGATCTGGTTGTGTTATATTGGTTTTATGTATTTTTTGAAAAGTAGGGTTTTTGTTTCTTTTCTGAAGATTTTGTAGTCTGTGGTCAAAGTCAGCAGATTGGTGAGTTGGCTGTCCAGTTTTGTTGCTCTGGTGGCCAGTAGGTTGTTGTACAGTTTTGTTTTTTTTTTTGTTTGACATTTTTGGTTTGCAAGTGTGTGACTAGTGTTTGGGTTATACTGTGTCTGGTTGAGGTGGATTGAATTAGTCAATTGTTCCAGTAGGTTGGGCTGTCTCCGTTTATAGCTTTAAATAGTAGGCAGTGGAATTTGAAGTGTACTCTGGCTTGTATTGGTAGCCAGTGTGAGTCGTGGTTTGCCTCTGTGACGTGGTCATATTTACAACACCACACCTTCTTATTTGTCTTTTCTTTCTTTCTGTTATTTAAAATTTCTTATACCGCCTATTCAAACTTCTAGGTGGCGTACAAAAATAATACTATACAATAAACAGAAGAAATCATAAAATCAGATTAAAAATTAATAGTGCAAGACAATATCAGGGTATGTTAGTACAACAAATAACATGACATATAGGCTTACTTCAAACAGATGGGAGATGGACAAGAACTACAATCTTTGGAGAAAAGAACACATAAGGGAAAAACGATATGTAGGGGAAAAACAGAAGAGCATTGTTTTAATAATAATAATAATTTATTCTTATATACCACCAGACCACGAATGGTTCTAGGCGGTTCACAGCGGATAAGGCTGAACATCCAGTGAATATATAATTAAAAAATATACATCAATTTCTAGAATGTGCACAATACATGTTGTATTTAAAAATCATTAGGAAACTTGGGTTACAAATTTGTCAAATAGTTATGTCTTTAATAATTTTCTAAAAAAATAATAAGACGAGACTCCAGGCATGATTTTGCCAAACCAGGCATTCATTTTGACTGCCTGGAAAGAGAGAGTTCTCTTGAGAAATATCTTCAAACGACACGATTTGACAATAGGATATGTGAATAACCGGACTCTATGTGTGGGCTTATTGGAGTGATTTAAAGAGAAATGGGAAACAAGGTAACCTGGAGACACACTGAAGATTGAGTTGAAGCAAATACATGCAAATTTGAATAAAACTCTAGTTATTGTCCAAACGCATCCTGGAACAAGGTTTTTAGCTTAGATTTGAATTGGCTTAGTACGGACTCTACGCGTAAGTAATTGGGCAATGAGTTCCAGAGGGAGGGTGCAGTAACAGCAAAATTATTATATCTCAAGCTGTTGATTATCTTTAAGGATGGTATGGTAAGGAGATTCTGTGACATAGAACGGAATGATTTGGATGGGCTATAAGGGATTAGAAGTCTATCAATTAAGTATGGCTTGTTAATTGAACAGATTTTAAAAGTTAGAAGTAGGATTTTGTAGCTGATTCTATGTTCTACAGGTAGCCAGTGTGCTTTGAATAGAAGAGGGGAAACGTGATCAAACTATTTTTGCATTAAAGATGATTTTGATCGTTGTGTTCTGCACAATCTGGAGGCATCTTATTTCCTTCTTTGTTATGCCTTTGTAGAGGGTGTTACAGTAGTCTATGCAGGAAATCACCAGAGACTGGATCAAAGTATTCAAAGAGGCAGGTTCAAGAAATTATGAAAGAGAGCGAATCATTCTAAGTTGATGAAATAATTTCTGAACAGCTGTACTAATATGAGCGTCCTTAGACAGCTGTTGCCTCCCTACAAGAGCACTCAGATGATTATCTGTTCATCTGCTGGTCGTTTCTCCATTAAAGCCACTAGGTGAGTACTGTATAAGCCCTTAGGAAAGTAAATCACTGAATACCTCTACATGGCTGAGAAAAGTGTGCAATATCTGGAAAGCAGTATATACTAATGCTCAAAGTATGGGAAACAAGATTCTGGATCTAGAAGCAGTGATGGAAAATGATGAGTTGGAAAGATTGTGAGCCCACTGGGACAGAAAGGGAAAATACTTGAGTACCTGATTGTAAAAACAGCTTAGATAAACCTTGATAGGCGGCATATAAATACCTAATAAACTTGAAACTTAATAAACTTAAACATGGCTCACAGAATGTTAGGCTACTCTCGGTGCATCCCAGAATGCACTGTAAAAAGAAGCCTAAGATTCTGGTTGGCACAGGTGCCTAAGGCCCCTTCTATGGGAGGGGCCTTAAGCATCTGGGCCAAACAGAGCCTTAGGCCCCTCTCCAGTGCATCCCACAATGCACTGGGAAGGGGAAGGCCTGCCATTCAGTGAATGTGGGCCTGACGGTCAGAGGGAGTAAGCATCCCTCTGGCCGGACAACTCAATAAGGTACTTGGATGGAACCGTGTGGGCTTGGGGTGGAGTCGGGGTGACAAGGATGTCTCGGGGGAGGGGTTTCCAGCAGGAGGGACTGGGCATCCCTCCTGCTGGGGGACAACTCAGGAAGGGGGTTCTGACAGGAGGGACTGGGCATCTCTCTGCCGGGTGATGTCTTGGTCTGGTGGTGGCAGGAGGAATTGAATACTTCTCAGGCAGCAGACATTCAGGGGTGGGAGCAGCTTCGGGGGGTCCAGAAGGATGGACTGGGCATCCCTCCTGCCAGTAGTCTGCAGAGGGCATGGGTTTCTTGCAACGGCTACTAATCTGATTGCATCAGGGAGATTACCTTGCCACGATTGGATTGGCGACCACGACTATCTGAAACCAGCATTTTGCTGGTTTATATTTCAGGTGCCTATTGCTGCCCTAGGGAGATGCCTAGGGTCACCTAAGCTCTCCTAATACCACTTCCGGGTAAAACCATACCTAGCCTTAGGTAAGCTTAGGTGGCTCTACACGCCACCCTAGACTCGTGAAAATACCTTCTTCGTGAAAAGGTCTTCTTGAAGTAGGAAGATCCTGGATTCTCCACAAGGAGAACTGTTCTAGCAGTTGGTAATGGAACACACACGGGTTGGGGTCATTCTGGGCTTAGTGCTTACAAACGTGGAAAGTGTTTCTAATGTTATAGTGGGTGATCATCTGGCATCCAGTGTTCACTGCATGGCATGGTTTAATATTAAGACGGGTATAGAGAGGGCTCATTCAAAAGTAAAATTTCTAGATTTTTTTAAATCTAACTTTGTTCAGATGGGGGATTACGTCAAGGAATTGTGTGGATGGGAATGTCTGAAAGGAGTATAAATGCAGTGGGCAAAACTAAAAGGAGTTATTACAAGGGCAACAAATCTTTTTGTGAGGCAAATAAGTAAAAAGAGGAAAAGAAGGCCTCTGGTTCTCAAAAGTGGTAGCTGAGAAGGTAAGGAATAAGAGATTAGCTTTCATAAACTACAAAAGATCACAGAAAGAGTAAGATAGGCAAAAATATCTGAAAAAGTTAAGAGAGGTTCGTCGAGAAATCAAGAAAGCAAAGATACAAATGGGAAAAAACCAGCAGACACGGTAAAATGAGGAGACAAAATATTTTTTAGATATAGCAGTGATAGGAAGAAGTACAAAAGTGGCATTGTGATATTAAAAAGTGAAGGGAAGAAATATGTAGAAGCTGATAAAGAAAAGGCTGAATTGCTTAACAAATATTTCTGTTCTGTGTTCACAGCTGAAGATCCGTTGAATGGGACCACAGAAGTGTGGTAGACCTTGATCAATTTTCAGAGGGTCATATTCATGAGGAGCTAGCTAAATTAAAGGTAGACAAAGTGATGGGGCAAGATGATGTACATCCGAGGGTGCTGAAGGAACTTAGGGAAGTTCTGGTGGCTCCGCTGACCGACCTTTTCAATGCTTCTCTAGAGTCAGGAGTGGTACCAGAGGACTAGAGAAGAGTAGATGTGGTCCATCTACATAAAAGTGGAAGTAAGGAAGAAGTAGGGAATTACAGGCCAGTAAGTCTGAGTTCTGTGGTAAGCAAATTAATGGAAATACTTTTAAAACAGATAATGGTGAATTTTCTGGAATCTAGTGAATTACAGGACCAGAGGCAAAATGGATTCACTAGAGGTAGTCTTGTCAGACAAATCTGATCTTTCTTTGACTGGGTGACCAGAGAATTGGGTAGAGGGAGTGCGCTATATGTGGTGTATTTAGATTTTAGCAAAGCCTTTGACAGTGTTCCACACAGATGTCTAATAAGTAAACTGAGTGCTCTTGGGATAGGCCCCAATTTGACGGATTGGGTCAGGAACTGGTTAAATGTAAGACGACAGAGGGTAGTGGGCAATGGAGATCGCTCTGAGGAAAGGGATGTTACCAGTGATGTGCCTCAAGGTTCTGTTCTTGGGCCTATTCTTTTTAACATTTTTGTATGAGATATTGCTGTAGGGCCGTCAGGTAAGATTTGCCTCTGCAGATACCAAAATCTGCAATAAAGTAAACACCCCACATGGTATGAATAACATGAAGAAAGACCTAACAAAGCTTTAAGAATGATCTGAAATTTGGCAGCTAAAATTTAATGCTAAGAAATTCAAGGTCATGCATTTGGGCTGCAAAAACCTGAAGGAACAGTACAGTTTAGGGGGTGAAGAAGTTATTTGCACGACAGAAGAATGGGACTTGGGAGTGATAGTATGTGATGATTCTAAGGTGGCCAAATAGGTTGAAAATGTGATGGCAAAAGCTAGAAGGATGCTGGGATGCATAGGAAGAAGGAAAAAGGAGGTATTGATGCCCCTGTATAAGACTCTGGTGAGACCTCATTTAGAATATTGTGTACAATTCTGGAGGCCGCACCTTCAAAAAGATATAAAAAGGATGGAGTCAGTGCAGAGGAAGGCTACTAAAATGTTGCATGGTCTTCATCATAAGGTGTATGGGGACAGACTTAAAGATCTCAATCTGTATACTTTGGAGGAAAGGTGGGAGAGGGGAGATATGATAGAGTCATTTACAATTTAAATACCTACATAATATTAATGTGCATGAGTCGAGTTTCTTTCATTTGAAAGGAAATTCTGCAGTGAGAGGACATAGGATGAAGTTAAAATCTGAGGAAATACTTTTTTACAAAAAGGATGGTAGATGCATGGAATCTGTACCAAAATTAAATACTGTATGGCTAGGTTATTTCATTGATGTCGCTAGGTTTACCTATAGCACCTTCCGGAAAGAATTAAAGACCACTTTGTTTAAGAAATTCATGTCCTAGCCAGACTTTCTCCCCGCGAACAAAACTACCACACTTTACCCTGAATTTCTTCTTCACTTTAGGTATCCTATATCCCTTGTCTGCTAAAATTTCCTCTTCACAATTGTATCCAGCTATTCGCTGGTGTCCGATCACTTTCAATGTAATATGTAAAATAGTTAATTCTTATACTGCAACCTATGTATAGTTTTCCTTTTAACCACCCTGCACCTTGTAATCACTCACCGCTCAGTGACCCCTTTATCTATTCATATACTGTAATTCTCTGATTGTACAGCTATTCTTCATTGTGAACCGCCTAGAAGTTGCAAGATTATGGCGGTATAGAAAAATAAAGTTATTATTATTATTATTATTATTAAAAGAGCACCTAAAAAGTATTTCTTCATTCAAGTGTAACAAAGTGTAGAAGTTCTGAATAAGAGAGTGCCTGTGGGAATTCCGGGAGATGGTGTGCATGTGAGGATTCTCAGGGGATTGTGTGCACGGGAGGAGTCATAAGTTTAGTTTTTGAACAGCAGCAGCTGCAGTGGAGAGCTGAATTCAGCAGCATTTAAGAGCTGAATTCAGTGCTATATTCAGAGCTGTGTGTGGTAGAAGAGTACTCCAGGCATCCAGTGTGGCATCCAGGCATCATCTAGTGTGGCACCAAGGCATCATCCAGTGTGGCATCCAGTATGGCATTCAGGCATCATCCAATGTGGCATCCAGTGGTTTTGTTCCAGCTCTAGCCAATGCAAGAGAGATTAACTTTATTTTTACTGTGTGCCCACAGAGGGTTAATTTTTTTTTTTTTCAATCTTTACTTGAAACATAGTTATTGTTTATTTGAATAATTTTTATGTTTAATTTTGTTTAGTACAATAAAAGGTTAGTTTATATATGTTATTAAAAATATTGATCTCTTTCCTTACTGGTATTTTTGCTGGAGACTACACGTACCCTGAAATTTCCTAAAACCTCTGTAGCAATAAGGTGGAAATGAGTCTTGGCTTAGGGATTTTAAAACCATTGTGACACATTTTCTATTTCTGTGCATTGAGACAGGGTTGCGCTGAAACTAAGGGGTGCTATACATGTATGTGGTATATCATATGTTTCAGATAGGATGGGGTCAGCCTGAATGCTGAGTATCTGTGAAAATCATGATTTTTTTTTTCTCTCTCACTTATATTTTAGGGAGGGATGAGGATGTATGTATGGCTCTGGAGTAACCGATTACAGTAGATCTATCCTATAAGTATATTGCATTATATTTTAATATTATTTTTATTGCTCTTGTAAATTGGCAGTATTGCAAACTTTACTAAATGATACATGATTATACTTATGGTAACCATGGGGCCCTTTTACCAAGCTTAAACAATGACAGGAATATTTGTACTTTATTTTTGAAGATTATGCGCTAATTTTTCAATTACTGTAAGGGACTTCTAAATATTAATGCAGGAGTACCAAGGCAGAAATTCTATAAGAGGCACCTATATATAGGTGCATAAATAAATAAGTGCATAAAGTTACACATACACACACTTCTTTTACCAAGCCATGGTAGAATTTCTACCATGGCCCAGAGTGCTAAATGCTCCGACGCTCATAGGAATTATTTGAGCATCAGGGCATTTAGCGTTCCAGGCTGCAGTAAAAATCCCTACTGCAGCTTAGTAAAAAGGGAGGGGGGGTGTTAATTTGTAAATTGGCTTTACACATGAGCTTTCACAAGCTCATAATTGAAAAAGATAAAAATGAATTGGGTGATAGGCATCTATCTTCTTAGGCACAATTCTACAAAAGATAGGCCCACATATAAGAATTTCAGATTGTGTTGCAGAAATCCCATGCTCATTCTGACTTTGTGCACATCAAAATACTGTTGACTCTTTACAATCCACCCTTTCACGTGCAAAACAAGACTACTACAGCCAGTTTGCTGATCCAACTCTCAACTGTCTCTTTGCTATGCTCGACTCTCTACTCAAGGTGCCCTCATTTCCGATTTTTCCTTTGCTTTCTCCCCAGAAATGGCTGAGTACTTCTACAACAAGGTACACAAAATTAACCTTGAGCTCTGAACCAAACAGCCTCTGCCTCCTTCTCCTCCTGTCTGCTGTTCTGACCCTCCATTGACCCCCCAAAGCCCATAGGCGCTGGAACTGGGGAGGGGGGGGGCAGCACAGGGGCCATGGCCTCCCCATAAATTGCTGGTGGCAAGGAGGCCAACAGTGAATTTACCCAAGGGGCATTCCTAGGAGCCTTCTTGCTGGCCAGCGTATCCGCTGGTCGGCTCTCTCCGCCACGAACCCTCCCCATCTTTTCCTTCCCCACACGCGTGTATTCCACAATTCTTCTAAATGTTATCAGGCAGAGGAAATGACTCTCAATGCCCGCAGCTGGAGTACAGTGTTGGTCGCTGTACCTTAAGAAGGATATGGCGATACTTGAGAAGGTCCAGAAAAGAGCGACACGATTGATAAAATGTATGGAAAACCTTTCATATGCTGAAAGATTAGAGAAACTGGGGCTCTTTTCCCTGGAAAAGTGGAGACTTAGAGGGGACATGATAGAGACTTACAAGATCATGAAGGGCATAGAGAAAGTGGAGAGAGACAGATTCTTCAAACTTTCGAAAACTACAAGAACGAGAGGGCATTCAGAAAAATTAAGAGGGAACAGATTCAGAACCAATGCTAGGAAGTTCTTCTTCACCCAAAGGGTGGTGGACACCTGGAATGCACTTCCAGAGGGTGTAATAGGACAGAGTACGGTATTGGGGGTTCAAGAAGTGATTAGATGATTTCCTGAAGGAAAAGGGTATAGAAGGGTATAGATAGAGGATTACTATACAGGTTCTGGACCTGATGGGCCGCCGCGTGAGCCGACTGCTAGGCATGATGGACCTCTGGTCTGACCCAGCAGAGGCACTGCTTATGTTCTTATGTTATTGCCACCATCGGCATCTTCTGTCCACTGGTTGCCTCAGTGGAAACAGGAAGTTGTCTGATGAGGTGGGGCGGGCAGTGAACAGAAGACGCCAGCGGCATTGAGAGTCTTTTCCTCCGCCTGACGACATTTGTAGGAAATTTGGAGTACACGCGTGTGGGGAAGGAAAAGTTGGGGAGGGTTCGCAGCAGATAGAGCCAACTAGCAGGTGGGTTGTCTGGCAGGAAGATGCCGTTTCCACAAGAAAGCTAACTTGTGCCGCCAGATTTGGGGGAGGGGTAGAAGGTAATGAGGAAGCAATAAAGGATTTTAGAGAGGGAAACATGTTGGATTCAAATCAGGGAAGGTGGGAGAGATGTGACACTCAGGAATAGGGTAAGGGGAGGAGGAAAAGACGTCAGATTTGTGAGGGACAGGAAGAGATGTACAGGGACGGCAGACAGCGTATAAGGATCACAGGGAGAGGTGGCAGAGGGGTACAATGAGAGATGGATTTGGAGGACGAAGGAGGGAGTAAGAGAGGGAGAGAAGGACATGGGGGATCAGGGAGAGATGGATATGGAGGGGCAAAATGGAGAGAGAGAGATGGATTTGGTAGAGAGGGCAAAATGTGGAAAGGGAAGGAGACTCAGGGAGGAAGCAGGAGGAGGAAAGATGGACTATTCAGGGAGAGCAGAAGAGGAAGAGGAGAGATGGACAGGGAAATGCAGAGGGGATATGGAGTGGGGGCCAGAAGGGGTTGGGAGGAGAGATCTCATACTTGGGAGGAGGGAGTAGAAGGGCAGAAATGAGAGATGTTGGTCTTGTGGGAGAGGGAAAGAAAGAAAGAGAGGAAGGAAATGCTGGGTTATAAGGGTAGAGTAAACAACAAGGAGGGGAGATGCTAGAAATGATGAATCCATGTGGGAGAGTTGTCAAGGAGATGAATGAGCAGAATGAGTATATTTGGATAGAAATTTGGTAATGGGAAGCAGATAAAAAGGAATAGGAGGATGAGAAATGTGAAAGCTAAGGGGTGACAGAAGAAGAGAGAAATTTTATTAGATAAAAAGTGAAAAGGAATAAAGTAATGTTCCCTCTAAGATGCATGGCCGCACACCTTTTGATAGCGGGCCATGCAGCCAGCACACCAAGACCTCTGTCCATACTCTGCTGCTGCTGTGGCTTTGTGAAGAAATAAGTGCGGCTGGAAGGAAGGAGGATGAGGCCTACTTGGATGTCTTAGAGCTGGCCACAACACAGGGAAGGGGCATGAACTTGGGACAAGGGAGGGAGAGGGGGTGCATTTGGACACAAAAGGGAGGGGAAGGGCACACTGAGACAAGGAAGGGAGTGTGAACTTATGACGAAGGTGGGAGGGGCATGAACTTGGGGCACAGAATGGAGAGAAGGGAACATGTTGGGACACAGAAGGAAGAGGGGGGCACAAACTTGGGACATGGGAGGAAGGGGGCATGACCTTGAGACATAGAGTGGAGGGAGGGAAAGAGATGCTGAGGTAGGGGAGGGAATAGAAAGTGAGAATTGTTGAACATGGGTGAGAGAGGAAAAGAGATGGTGTATATGGAGAAAGTAAGAAAGAGGAAAATTGTTGGGAGGGAGAGAATTGTTGAACATGGTGATGGGAGACGAGTGAGGTTGAGAGATAGAAATGTTGATTGTGGTGGAGAGGGAACAGTGGGACAGATGGAAAGGGATGCAAGAGGGATGAATGTTGTACATGGATGGTGGTGGAGGGAATGGAGGAAAAGATGTGGCATGGTTCTGGAGAGAGGTGATAGAAAGAGAAATTTTGGGCATGGGGTTGGTGGGCAGGGGCAAAAAATGTTGCACACAGTTCAGGGGATAAGAGAGGGAGAAATGTTGGATGTAGCAGTAAAGGGAGTTGGAGAAAGGCACCCTGGATCCCTCCCTCTTTCTCTCTCCCTACTCCTTTTGCAGCAAGAGAGGGAATGATAGAGAGGAAGAGAGAGAGAGAGAGAGAGAGAGAGAAATGGTGGACAGTGAAAGAGAGGAAGACGTTGGGGGTGGAGGAGAGAGGAAGAAATGCTGTGTAGAGATGGGGAGGAGAAAATGACTGTGCTTTGTGTAGTTTAATTTTGTGGTTACCATTATGTATTGTTAATAAGAATATATTGTGTGTACAGTTTATGAAAAATGAATGGAAGAAATGGCATTTACAAGTACTCTTATTATGGGGGTGGAGTCTGGGATGAAGCTTTTGCCCCCCCCCCCAAACAAAAAAGCGTTCCACTGCCTATGCTACCACCTTTTCTTTCTTCTCTGAAATCACTGAGGAGGAAACGGCACATTTTCTTTCCTCTAACAAATTCACCACTTGTTCCTCTGATCCCATCCCCACTTGATCATCATCTCTCCTATAGTCATCCCCTCTATCTGCCATATCCTCAACTTTTCACTCTCCACTATGACAGTACCCAATGTCTTCAAACATGCCATAGTTATGCTGCTCCTAAAAAAAATAGCTATAATAAATAATTGCCACACTCACTATCCACATCAAAATATCTTATTCAATTTAATCTTATTCAATTCATCAAAAATTGTTTACTTCTCCATACTTCCACAAGTAGTAAAATTTATAGAATATACTTTATAATGACCTCAGTGGCTACACTTTAGCATCATATTTCATGTAAAGCTAGAGTTATAGCCGTAGCCAGCCTCCTCATCGGTCATCAGCATATTTCTTATACTTATTATAATATTAGTGAAATTTTAAAGCCAAAAATGACTTATCTAAGTTTGGGGACCCTGGAGAACCCCATTATTTACCGTTCTCCTTTGTGAATACTGACCATTCAATCCTACTCTCTGTTTTCTATCTTTTAACTAGTTATTAGTCCACCATAGGACATATATCTATTTATTTATCCATAATAAAAAAAAACTCTTAGAACGCATGCGTACTTGAAAATCCATGCCTCTGTGCGTCCATGCTTCTGTGCCACCGCATGCACAGTAGAATAATTTGCCTTCTGCCATCGATCACCCATGCCTGCATTAGCTGATTTCCTGCCTTCTGCCCCGATCACCAACGCTGGCTGACTTCCTGCCTTCTGCCGGCTTTACGCTGCCGGGACTCCTTTTCTTCACACCCCCAGACCAGCAGCGGCAGAAGCCACAGTTTCATCAAGCAGCCGCAGTGCCTTTGCTAGGCCGGCCCACTTTGATGATGTGGTGGGGATAAGATGGGGGAGGGAAGGAGGACCAGAGGAGAAGCATGCAGGAGGCCCTGGAAACATAGTTAAAAGCACAGAAAAATAAAGTCACCAGACCACAAACGTAGGGAAAATGATTTTATCAAAAATAATAAAACCCTTAGCACACATACGCACTTGAAACTCCATGCCTCCGTACATCCGTGCCTTCATGCTTCTGTGCCTCCGAATGTGCAGTACACCACCGTGCCTTCTGAGAGAAAAGGGCGAGGATGAAGGAAGGGAGAGATGGCCGTGGTCGGAAGGTGGGTGTGACCGTTTGGAAGGAGAACTGATCATGTTCTGAGGGAACAGATCACCTCCTTTTGGGAGTGACAGAGGGGGTTGGAATGGTCCAGGAGCAGAGGCGAATGGGATCGGCCCAGTGAGGGTGAAATTGCAGAGAGACAGAGGGGGTCGGAACAGGCATTGTGACTGGATTTGCTTGCCCGGGAAGCCAAGGAGCCAGAGGTAAAAGGGAGGAGAGCCACGAATGGACATCTTGCCTGCATCTCGGGGACACATCCTATCTACCTCCACAATTGCCCCAGCTGGAAAACGCAAAAAAAAAAAAAAAAAAGTTGAATCTTCCCTTCCAACCGACTGAAAAGGAAATGAAATTCTTGTAGAGCAGGGGAGACAGAAAGAAAGACAGAGAGACAGCTGGCTGGGAGAGAGACAGAAAGAAAGAAAGACAGACTGCGAGCAGGGAGACAGAAAGAAAGACAGACAGACAGGGGGCATGGAGAGAGACAGAAAGAAAGACAGACAGACAGCTGGCTGGGAGAGAGACAGAAAGAAAGAAAGACAGACTGCGAGCAGAGAGAGAGAGACAGAAAGAAAGAAAGACAGACCCACAGAAAGACAGGGGGCATGGAGAGAGACAGAAAGACAGACAGTGGGGCAGGGAGAGAGACAGAAAGACAGACAGACAGTGGGCAGGGAGAGAGACAGAAAGAAAGACAGACAGTTGGGCAAGGAGAGAGACAGACAGACAGTGGGGCAAGGAGAGAGAGACAGACAGAAAGAAAGAAAGGGGGCAGGGAGAGAGAAAGAAAGACAGACAGAAACAAAGAGAAAGAAAGAAATGTCTCAGCGCCCCATTGTGCTAAAAGTCTACACATCAATTCTAGCACCCGTTAATGTAACGGGCTTAAACACTAGTTTACTTATAAAATTGATATACCGCACATCTCAACCATTGTAGGTGGTTCACAAATTCATATACATAATTGTGCATCAAACTAACACAACATGATATTACATCACTACTAAAATCATGACTTATGCTGTCAGTTTTAAAGCTCATGCTGACATACATTATCAAAATTAAGGTTTTTGCTCTTCCCATCCCATGAGTTTTTCTAATTTTCTCAGGAGTTGTTCACGAGGTACTTCATCAAATATATTTTGAAAACCCAGATGCTCAGTATAGAGAAGTTAATTATAGTAGTATCAAACAGGAAAGTTCTGTTTATGGATGTTGTTACTAATCAGTCTATAGTTTATTTAGAACAGAAACACACAGTGAGGGATAATTCTATATATATTACTTAAAGTTAGGCATCGGGATGATGGGAACTAACTTCCAAATTTTATTTTAAAAAACGCTAAAAATTGCATCTACAATTTAATTGAATAGCAAGCTAATTAGCACAGATAATAGGAATTGTAACAAGTAATTATTGGTGCTAATTAAAATTGATTACAAGTTACACATGTAAATTTAGGCATGGGATCCATGCCTAAATTTTACAAGCAATCAAAAGATGGGCTGTGGAAATGGGCAGGTTAAGGGTGGGTCAGGGACATTCCTTTAAGTTAGCACACATACCCCCTAATGCACAAAGCTGCGGCGGTAACAGCTCAGACGTACTTAGGAATTCTATGAGCATCGGAGCTGTTGCTGTGGTGGCCAGTGTAAAAAACGCTAGCGCAGCTTTGTAAAAACCGGGGATAATTAGAGACTAAGGGCATTCATGCCTAAATCTAGACTTATCCACTATTTTGTCTTACAACCCTTATTAATGTATGCTTTTAGTCTCTTAATCAGGATCCTCAGCGGCACCACTTAGAGCTCAAATTATCTCATTGCTCTAAGATTTATGTGTCAACTCGTCATCGGGTCCCACTTTTTAATCTTATTTGTCTATTTAAGACTTTAACTTTTATGTGCATTGAATTTATTTAAGATTATTTTAAGCATATAATTAGCTTAGAATTATGTGGTCTCTGGCTAGGGATCTTACTGCCGACATGTTTCGCCTGCTCAGCTTTGTCAAGGCTCAACCCCTATCAAGACATAAAAGCTATAATTATTTCTTGTTCTTTCAGAAACAATGTAACCCAGTTTTAACTTACACCCGGCAACAAAGTATCTATACTCTTATCTAACTATTACACTGCCAGAAACTGTGACCACTTAGTCTTCAGATATGCACGGCAGCGTTCTTTTCTGCTTTAAATAGAGAGGAAGGCCCAATCAGCTGAGACCACGTCATAACGTGGCTCAGAACTCAAACCCCTTAATGTTTATTGGGTGCTATATACAAATACTTGAAAAGTCTTAAATAGACAAACAAGATTAAAAAGTGGGACCCGATGACGAGCTGACACATAAATCTTAGAGCAATGAGATAATTTGAGCTCTAAGTGGTGCCGCTGAGGATCCTGATTAAGAGACTAAAAGCATACATTAATAAGGATTGTAAGACAAAATAGTGGATAAGTTAACCACTGTTTTTGATGACGACTTGTAGAAGATTTACACCCCTTGTAAGATATTTATATCTATAGTGCAGATCCACTGATAAATCTAGACTTAGACATTTGCACCACATTTTTGTTGGTGCAAATGGCCATACTTAAATTTAGTTGTTGTTTCCAGGCAAAAGTGCTATTCTGTAAACCACACCTAACTTTAAGTGTGGCTTATAGAATAGTGTGGTTTTAACAGCTGGATCTGGAAAGGCCCATCGGTCTCTTTCCCCACCCACCCCCACCCCCACGTATCTCAATCAAGATCCTCAACCTTAAGTACCCATAAATAAAAACACAACAACATTAAATTGGAAAAATAGAGTCGCAGCTCTGTTTATTATAACAACAAATAACATAGAATTATAAGCAACCATCAAGCTACCATACAACTACATATAAACAGCTTTATGGTCCCGTGACCCCGCCCCTGTCAGCAAGGGTCAGGGGGGGGTGGCAGGAACCGCCCTGCCCCTTTGGTCAGGTCACCAGCCCACCTGAGACCCGCTTCTGAACCAGCTGCCCTCTAGCCAATCATCTCCGGATGAGCCCCGGCTTTTTGGTAGCTCGAACCCCGTCTGCAACCCTAGAGCTCCCAACCCAGGAACCAACCACCCTGCAAAGGGAGGGAGGGCGGGAAAGCCGCCGCCGAGGACAGAGAGAGACCCGACACGCGGTGGTTTGCATCTAAAATAACCCTGCCCCCAGCGTCCTGCCGCTAGCCAATCCTGCACCCCTAAACTCGGCAGGATTCATTCCCTCCTATCCTAATCTCCCTTTTAAACTTCAGCCCGCCTCCCTTCCCCCCCGAGATCCAATCCCGACGGGCAGACACGAAGAGCCTCCCAGCCCCGTGTTATCAATGCCCGTCGAGACTAGCTCTCGGGCTAACTTTTGTGCTGAATTTTTGGAATTTAGGAATCAAACATGGAGTCGACGGCACCTAGCATAGAATTTAGCCCTAAGCACAGATTCTGTAACAACAATTGTACTTGCAATTGCCATTGTACAATTCTAGCATAAATTCACATTAATTGGTCTAGCTTTAGGCTTGAGCATTTAAGCCAGCTCAATGGCTGGTATAAAAGTTCTTGTCTAACTATAGGCAGTTAAGTACATAAATGCTAATATTCTATAACTAGGTTTGACAAAACAGACTCTGTATTGAAGCTGCTGATGGACTTTTAAGCCTTTAATCTTTCAAGTTGTTACAAATACTACTACTTATGATTAAGCTAAGTGCTTTTCTGTTTTATTTTGAGGGTTAAATCTTAATATTGTGAACTGTAAGGCTCAGCGGGCTATAAATAAAGTTTTATGTTAAGTTATATAGTATTTGAAATATTGTAATTAAAAATAAAAAAAAATTAGATAAAGCGTTATGATTGGTGAACTGAGGAGGATTGGGTGCA